>NC_051163.1:78113549-78357651 GCF_013339745.2 Dermacentor silvarum | reverse complement strand
ACGAAGTTGAAGGAGGAGTCAAGATTACTACCTTTATATCCATTACTTCGTTATATTCATTAATTGCATGTGCTGCACTGCGAATCTCTGCGGGGGGATTTGAAGGGGAAATTTCACTTACTTCTTTGCATCCATTATTCGTGTACATCCCGTTTCGTTATAACGAGGTTTGACTGTATCGCTTTCTTTCTCTCGGCTACAGCGGCAACTCCGAAGGCCCAGTCCGTGTGCTGTGGATCTGCCACCGAAAGCTGCCCGGCAAAACAGCGAGAAAAGAGCAACAGGCCAACCAAGAGCAGGCCGCTGCTGCAAACACGGCCGGAGCCAAAGCCAATGACATAAAGCTTCCTTCCGGTCCTCCTGGCGGCGAGCATCGCCTCCCTGGGAGGCATCCTATTCGGCTTACGATTCGGTGAGTCCGGCCCACCGAAATCGCCGTCACTGATTGGCGTGATTTGTTTTGTCTTGTTGGTTATTGTATTGAAAATGTTGGGAACGACAGAGAGAGAGAGCTTTTTAATGAAGTGCTGAGAATTCTGCCGTCGTATGGGTATAGCCTACACGCTACTCTGCGTGTAGAAGGAAATCGGGTCCAGAAAATCCCTAGGAGGAGGAGGGCGGGATAAGGAAAAGAAAAGATAGGAGGCTACACGATCATGTGCACAAATTGCGGTTCACACTGTGCACGCATCGTAAACCGAAATTTGTGCGCAAGTTTTCCGTATGTGCAATGTTTTGCACGACCGCACGAGTGCGGTGCGGCTTTCGGCGGCGGGCGGATCGAGCGTAAACAACCCTTTAGCCGGTTAGAACTCGCTCGACGCCCGCAGTCTGCTCTTTTCCAGATATCAGCGCCGACACCACGAGTTGTGCTCGAGGCGGAAAACTGCAGCAAATAGCGCAGACCACGCGGTCTCTGAGACGAGGTGACGAGCGGGAAGGTGACGTCAGCACGCGTAATCTGGGAGGAGAATCGTGTGCAGACCAGGACCCCGAACTTGAATTGCTTTAATCCCCCCGATTCGCGTGTCCCCGTCGTCTGTATGCATCGTTACCGATCGTGGTAGACAACGCGACGTTGTAACTCTGAAAAGTTGACAGTCGCTTAAGAATACGCCAAAAATGGTGAAGGCGTATTGAAGGCGACATTCATTAAATTGCTTTGACATTCTCATTCGATTGCGTTGTTACTTCCTATTGCTTGTTTTCTCCCACCAAAAGTCGTAGGTTGGAGTGCCTTAATTAACTCTGTCTTAATTAAGATGAGTTAACTAAGGCACTCGAACCCACGACCTTTGTTCGTGGCACCATGGCGGCACCATGTGGCATGGTGGCACCATAAATTTTTCTGCCATTAATTTTAGTGCCATTGAATTTTCAGGACGGTAAAATTTTCTACCCGTGAGCCATCTGAGGCTTTCGCTTTAATAGGCAGCGATCGATGTGCTATTAGAAAATTAAGCTGTTCGGCTAGTTTGGAAATTGTCATGAACAGGAAAAATGACGGCATCAAGGCAGAGTGAAAACGAAGAAGACGACAGGACGAAGGGTTATAAATGTGTAGTTATTATTTTTCTTTATTTTCCGGAAGGCCCGCAAATAAATACAACCTTGTCATTCATTCAGGCGCCGGTACAATGGTTAATCGTCATCATATGTATGATTAATAAAAGTGCCTACCAGTGTCTTCCAATCGCTATTAGTAAGCCGCATGAAATTGTTTACTTAACGTGATCATTAGATGGCATGAAAATGTCTATAATCAGGATTAGTAGACACTTTGAATCCCACGTGTTACATTAACGATTGCGCCTGACTGAATGGCAAGGTTGTATTTATGTATTTTATTTTATCGTTAAGTGCTGATTTTCTTTTATTGATCAACAATAAGCTCATTCCTTGCATGGAGACACGGCTAGAACAAATGTTATAATTGCGAAAACTGTTTTTCCGAAAAACCGCCGGCTGTACTAAATTTGCAACGTCGTCTACCGTGATTTCGCTGCGATATTGCGTCGATTGGATGCGCCGCTTCCGACACGCCCCAACAATGTACCGGGAACGACACAGGACATAGTTCAGTGTCGGCAATGTCACCCACGTAGTGGCGGTTAGTGGTCGTCCCGCGGCATCCGGTGTTGGTTTTATATACTTGAACGCTGCGAAGCCTCCGCCGGCATTACGTAACGTAACTATACGTTACACAACTACTTTTACTTCGAGAAACACGCCTGCGAACTTCTACATATGCAACGTCGGCGATGAATGCCACTGCGATGCTGTAGTGATAGCGACCCTGGCTGTAGTAAAATGGCCGGGCATATGCCGTCCTTTTGACTGTAACTCCCGCAGCTCTGAAGGAAGACGCTGCTATGCAATTCCACTGTGCTTTGCAGAGAGAGAGAGAGGGGAGAGAGGAAAGGCAGGGAAGTTAACCAGACTCTGTCCAGTTTGCTATCCGACCGTTGGAAAGTGGATGGGGGAGTGAAAGAAAGAGAGAGAGAATTAAGACACGGGTCTTAATCGCACTTTCACATGTACAAAGCTAGGTGAAGCATGTCATCTGCAGTCGGGCACTCGAGTCTCTCGCCTTCAGGTGCGGAAGAAAAAGCTTGAATGGCTTTCTGGACTGATGAGCTGTGAGGCCAGGCTCCGAAGACCTTTGCTTTTGCAAATGTCCGCAGAAGTCATTAGGCTGCGCTCTTCTGTAGACGACTTGCAAATTAGTGCGCGCCCGCTTCCGCACTGCGGCCCAACTACAAAATTTAGTTGCGAAAACAACCGCTATCACTATATCGGTGATCTTCGATCGCTTCTCGGGCAGCTGAATTGATCTCAGTCACTTGCGCTTCACTAAGTATAGCGATAAGATCGCCTAGAACGCGTACTATTTACCACTAGTTAGCAGCCTATGCTGTCTCAAGGTCGAAAAAACAAAAACAACCGCGTTGTCACCAATCTACGGCGACTCATTCCGCTTCTAGGAAAATGCCGGAAGGTCCAGAATAGTTTGGAAAATACATTTCTCTCGCAAGCGCGGAATATTTTCGCAAATGTCCCATTGTCGGCTATCCGGCAAATTGACTCGTAATCTCGTGTGGTAGAAGTTAACTATCACGGCTCATGCACCCATCTCACGGGTAAATGATTCAATGATGCGCGGACCTTGGCCGTAACACACAAAAAGAAAAAAAAAAAGAGAAAAGAAAAAAGCACTTAGCACTCGGATATACGGAAGCAGCGATGCACGAGACCACTTTATAAATCGTAGTGGCGCAGCGGTCAGCCCAGTCATGGTAATCGTAGGGGTTTGCCCTTGCAACAACAAAACAGGTCCGCGTGACGCCTGGGCTTACGTGCGCGCGAGCGTTCACGGCCTCGGTCAAGTTCGGGCATGTTACAGCGTCAAATCTCGACGTGTAGACGCGATAATAGCACACATACACACACCTGCCCAGGAGATAACCGCGAACGTTTCGAAACGATGGCTGTAGATCGTACGGCTCTCGAATAGTGCGAGGCCCAATGCCTTTTCCCTCCTTGCCTTTTTTAGCTTTCGCTCGAATGGACAGATTGCTGTCGAAGATGTTTGCATAGCTGCGTTCGTACACAGCCACTTAAGTTTGTGCGCGGGTCCGGAAGCATTAATTTTCCTTGTGTGGTTCTTTTCCTTGCGCAAGGCGGGCGGCAGGAAACAAAAACAACTTGCGTGCAGCCCATATGATGCACGCCGCGATTCACATAAGCGGCCAGGATACGTGACGAAGTCGTGCGTCTTGACAACCGCTGTTATCGAACATGTTATTCCGAGTCCGCGCGCGATCTCTCTTGAAGAAGGAGGGGGGAGCACGTTATGACAAGCATTCGGGCGCGCGACGGCACCGATATTAATCCCCGTACACCGCGCAATTACTCGGCTGCACGCGACCTCGAAAATCGCTTTCGCTCCGTCCTTCCGGCAGGGATGCTGCGTTCGCCGAAGGTTGTCGGCGCCATGCGTCCGCTTGTATTGTATTACGACGAACGTCCGCATTGCTCGGCGGTGCGTGGCACAGCAGATATACGTTGTTTTTTTTTTTTTTTTTTTTTTTTTTGCGGAACCGAGGATGACACTTACGCACGTTCCGGGGAGGCGAAGAACGTTCGTAAGATGCTGTTCAGACCTGTTAGGAAGTTACGCGATGATTAAATTCAACTGTCAGGTGTTTGTAACCTCGCGAAGTGGCACAATGGGCTGTGAGGAACGCTATATTAAAATGCCGGATGAAATTTGTCCACCTATGATTTTTTTTTTTTACATCCGCCCCTTGCATGGCGTACGAACGTTTTTGCATTCCGCACCCATCGGTATGCGGCCGCCTTGGCTAGGAATCGAAGCCTCCGCCCTAGCAGTGTAACGCCCTAGCCCCTGACGCCGGTGCGGGGAGCACCAGCCTGGAAACTCAAATTTCGTTAATATAGTGAAATGTTAACTTTTTTTTACTGTATATTACCTCTGCGTCACGGACTCCTTTAGCTCAGCAATACTGCAGTCACTTTGCAGGAATGTAATGTTAAGCTGAGTTGGCAAATAAATTTTCTTGGAATTGCAAATTGTGCGCAGAGGCTTGTTAAGCAAGGAAACACAGGTACACACACACACACGCACACACACAAAACGAACAACAGATTGTGACGCGTTACCAAGGTGACGTCATTTCTCTCATGACGTCATGGATTTTTACACGGCTTTATTGGTATGAACAAGTCCGGTGCTTATATCTCTAATCAAGAATTATTTCATTGCATTCTAAACAAACCGTGGACTCAACTTAGCCAGATTTAAGAGGCTTTCTTTTTTTTTTCATCATAAATGACGGCCCACATACGCGAAACTAATTCGAAATTGGGGATGGCATCCCGACGCATTGCCACGGCGGCTTAGGCCCAAAACTCGAAAATGACGAGGTTGGCATTCTTGTTCTCCGCTCCTGACCAACCTCTTTAAATTGAGCCCTGCAAAGATTATTTGACCATTCTCAACAGGCTGGGCGTTCCTCTCTATGGCGTTCCTGCAAGAATTCAGCGCGGAATGCAATTGTCATTCTTCCATTTCCTTAGCTCGTTCGCCCGGGTATAAGGTGAAGCTCTTAGCTCGAATTACAACCGACCACGTAGCACGTCGCAGCGCGCACAGCACGCCCCAGAAGTTTCTTATGTAATACATTGCATGGTTCACGTTTCTCGCTGCTTAATGGCCTATTCCGTCACAGATTTGAGGTTGCGTGCTCTCCTGGCCGCGGTTACGACCGCTAACCAATCACCTATACTTAGGGAGGCGTATCTTTCCCTTCGCAACGCCACCCGGCCCTTGGAGCGGACCGGCAGCAATAGAATTGGCATTTGCTTACTCAGCGTTCTTCTGCTGGCTAAAACAATCGCTAAATGCTAAGACTAACGTTTGCTTCTCGACGCGTTCGAAAATTGGCACCTTGTACATCGCGCTCAGCGTGAGCCACTTGTACCGGCCACAAAGTGCGATGCAAATTTTATATTCGTATCGTAGATTTGGTACACACGTGGCATCGATCAACGACGAGGGAACAATAGAAACCTCAGCGCGAGGCCGACATCTCGAGAAGGGGACATGTCTTGGTCGGGGACACTCGGGCTGTGTTGGCTCCGAACTGAGGCGTGCCCTGTTTCGTCCACAATTTATCAATTGAAGTCTTCATTTTTATCTACGGTCGTTACAACGCCCACGGCGTTCTGACGACCAAACATCGTAGGTCTTAAAACCGTATCTTGGGCCATGTTTTTTATTTTTTTAATCTTTCTTTTTTCTTTGAATAGATTGACTAACGTTAGCTTCAACTCATGGTATGCAGGGTGGTTCAGCGAACACTTTCAAAAGTTTTTAAAGATTGCCTGTGGCAGGTGGCACCATTCTAGTTCATGAGCTGGTCTACTCGAAGAGGCGGACATTACTTTCACAAAAAAATTGAAATGCATAATCGACTTATTTAAAAAAACACTAATTCAGTTTGGAACTAATTACCTTATGCCCCATGTTGCAACTTACAAATTCTAGCCGTGCAGTTCGCAAGGCGGATCCACTTGGAACGAATTCTCAGAATGACACCAGTTTCGAGATATTAATGCCGAACTGTGCGGGGAAATGCATTGGCGTTCCAGTAACTTTTGTGCTTCAATGCATAAAACGACGTTTTTTTTTTTTTAAGTAAGTAACTGGAACGCCAATACATAGGTGCTTATGGTCTCTATATTTATATAATGTAGTCACTACTGTTTCGTTCCCAACCTGCCCTGTACCCCGAGACACAGTCCATTGTCAAGCCGATTTCTGGCTTTGTGGCTACGTCTCCGAGCTGTTTTGGTGTCAGTTGACTGTGATTTGATCTTCTCTCTTTCACAGGGATAATAGCCGGGGCTCTGCTGCAAGTTAGAGAGATCTTCGACCTTTCGTGCGACGTCCAGCAGCTGGTGGTCGGAAGCGTGTTTTTCAGCGCGTTCGTGACCTCATTTTTCGGAGGTGAGTGTACTGCTAAACGATTATATATATATATATATATATATATATATATATATATATATATATATATATATATATATATATACCTCTAGAAAAAATTGGTCTGTCTGGTTGGAACTGACAGCTCGAGCTGCTCCAATCTAGGCTCTGCGGGGGCTTGACCGTTGTTCTGGCAAGTGCTTCATGAGCCTTGAGGAACGATGCTGGCTGCTACGACTTCAGATTTTGTCGCATTCTCGGAGAAGATGCGTATTGTACAAAAAATGAAAGAAGTAACGAAAGTTTCGTTGGGTTAGGCGAATGTGCCAGTTAAAGAGGCCCACGCCTGGTTCGCACTAATGCGAGGTCCTCGCCTCCCTCGTAGCCTAGCTGTCACTTTAAGATGTCAAAACGAAATGAATCAATCAATGAACCCAGATGTGTAATCCACCAATATAGGTTAACCCAATGCGTCACATCATGGTGTCATCCTAAAGGCTGCTCAAATCGTAGACTAATTTAGGAACGTGCGGCTCCAGCGAGCGTTAACGCTATTTCAATGAGTTAAGGGGAAACATGACGGTCGGCTGAATATTGACCGCAAACGTACAATGTTACCAGTGACTTGAGTACGCGCAAATCAGTTATTGCACCTCACGTAAAGCGCAAGCTCATCCATTTACTAATGAGGCTGAAAAAGAAACGCCTCTGACGTTGTCGCCGGAGATCGGTGTTCTAAACCTCCCGGGGCACTGCGAAAATGTTTTTCTGTGTAAAATTCTGCCAAAATAAATGTGGCATACCAGCGACGTACACAGGTGGACATAACGATTAGAGAAGTTCGCGCATAACAGGTTTCGCTGTAGAAAAGGTGATGGTATAACTAATTCAATATATAAAATAATTTTACACAGAAATTTTCAAGGGCATCTTACAGCTGTTCCATATACACAATAATTCGTTATATGTGGATTCGATATATCCTGGTTCGACTGTATCCCCGAAATTGATGAAGTGACCTCCAATGCCAACACACGCACTATTCTTCGGTAGAACTTGCGCTGTTGCGTCGCCCTTCCCTGCATCACAAGCTGATGTATGATTTCTTATCACGGAGATAAAGTTTGGTACCTTATCATCCAAACGAGTAAGAGAAGAAAGCACGTCATGTCGAAACATTACCACGTTCTGGAAACTACCGGAACAATTACCTAGTCCTGCTGAGCTAAACTATGACTGACATCCTGAGTAAACTAGCAACCCTCTAAATCACTCTTATAAGCCATTAATTGAATAAAAATACCTTCGGTGCTCACTGCGGTAGGCTAAAGCGAACTGCACATATAGTTGTGAGTTTGACAAAGAAAAAACTATAAAAAGGAGGAGGATCCAATTGCAGTTCCACCCGATGCGAGAATTTGGAGAAAATGATCTTTTACTGAGCATGATGCTGCGCCCGTCCTTGGCAGCTTCTAAAGACTGATCTATGACAAGGTCGAAATCGTACTTGCGAGGTTTACAGTGTTGCCTTGACAAGAGAAACTTCCTCTGTCGGAATGGGTATTTGGCATCAGTTTTGTTGTTTTTTTCTTGGTGGTTCAATAGTTATCCTTACCTTGGCTCCCTTGCTACAAAACCGACCTCAATCAGCTCCTGAAACAAACAAATAGGTCATCTTCCTGCTTAAGTGCCGCAAAGGTCGGAAGTGATGTCTAAGTACATGTTGAACACAATGGACGCATGGGCTACTTCGTGCTTCTCACTTGTGACTTGTAAGTTATGAGTAGTTGTGACATTTTACTTTAGCTCTTAGATTGTAGCCCCTGCCATGATTTGAGAACCCCAATGACCTACGCTCGGTAGTAAAAAGAACCGTTACGGATTTCGTTGGGTTCATTTTTATCGGCCACGTTTTACACCGTATCTTCAATTTTAAATAATACCTTTTGGGGAAGGCTGATCTGAAACGCTGGTCTGGGAATAATTTAATTTTCACAGGGGTTTTATGAACGATGCAATTATCAAAGTTCGCATAGAAAACCCCTACTTTCCTCAGTTAGTAAGCCTCTTGACTGCGTTTGGAAGAGAACAGCTTCAGCAGCTGAAAGCGGTAACATGTATACGTTGTCGTGCAATACACTAATACAGTCCGTGTGTCTTGACAAACAGAAGTCGGGATTTGGAATTAACTATAAGTTAGCTATTACTAATTCCATTTTAGTTGCTTGCCATTACGGTTCCTATTTCTCGTAGCTTTCGACACAATCGTCGTTCAACATAAACGTCAATCTTGGTACAGTCGATCCCGGATATAACGAATTACCGTCTATAACAAACAACTGTAGAATCCCCTTGAAATTTTTGTCTAAAATTTTTATTTTATATATCAAATTATTGATATATCAAACTATTTCGCGATCCCGTTCGATTTCGATATGTTCGGGTTCGACTGTATACATAATCGCACGACCGACTCAATTGAAAGGTGTCCTGGTCGACAACCTTGGACGCAAGAGGGCGCTCCTGCTGGCCACCGCCCTCTTCTTGGGCGGGTCGGCGCTGCAGAGCGTGAGCACGGGCCTCGCCATGTTCGTGACGGCGCGGTTCATCACCGGGTTCGCCATCTCGCTGTCGACCACAGCGCAGTGCACCTACATCGCCGAGATATCGCCTGCCGTAAGTACCGCTATAATGGCGGCAATGATGATGATGATGGCCTCATACTATGGCTGGCACCCACACTGGCGGCAATCACGAGAGATACTTCTTCCTCGTCATCATATTCTATTTATCGTATTCCTTTTTTGACTGGGAGTACTCGAATAACGAGGTTTCCGAATCGACTACGAATATTCGAGAAAGATGATATTAGAATATCGACTGTTTCTTTTATCGATTTCTAAACAAAGCGAAATATAAAGTCTGGGTGGAGTTCACTTGGGAAAAAAATTAAGCATGCCATTTTATACATACATGTAGTGCCGTTTAAAACACGCCGTCCCGGTCAATTGAGGAGCTTATAAATAAAAATGAGCGCTATTCTACACGCGCTAAAGTTGTGACGCAGAGTTGATTAAAAAACTCGCCATATATAAAGCGAGAAAGATAAGAGCGGCTTCCTATTGCAGTCTAGCATGTTGCCTATCTCTTTATTTTATACGGTGAAATTATCTATGCATCTAACGACCCCAGCTCCATCTCCTCACAGCTTTCTTTGTCTCGACCACTGACCATTTAACGCATCCCATCGGCTTCTAACCGCAATGCTTCTGGCATATGGACATTTCCCATGGTTCTAGTTGGGTGAATACCTTGGCAATTCAATAATATGTAGTTTTTATTTTCGCAAGGGGCCTTGGAAATTCATTAGAACGTGTCGATCGAGTCGTCACCGGGTATTTTTCCCCAGCGGACACATTCCTTACCCTGTTGCAGATATTGCTGCTGTGCAGTGTACGGCTTTGTCATCAGGCAATTACGCTAGTGCCTCAAAAAGCAATACAGTGTTTGTCTTGATTGATTAATGGGTTTTATTGGCGCAAGGGGCAGTTCTGGCCAACGAACGCCTAGGGTTAACACCTTCAGTGTTATCGTACAAATTTTTATTCCTGATGTTTTTGGTTGTCATCTTTGTAACACACTCCTTCGACTTTTTTTTCTATCCTTTGCAACCAGTTTACCACGTTCTATAGTTTATGTATATGCTCCCCTTGGGGACCATATACAGGAACTCTATCGCTTGCAGCACCCCAATCTCCCTAGTGGTCCAATTATAAAACCTAGTGGTGTGAACGTCGCTTTGTACATAAACAGCCACACGCTTAAGCATCGCTTATTGGCACCTGGTACCCATTTGAATGACATTAGTAACCCAATGTTTGGACGTGTGGCGTATAAAAGTGCCGATGTTTTCGATGATCGCAGGTCCATCGTGGCCTGCTCATGTCCCTGAGCGAAGTGGGCATCACCGCCGGCTTCTTGTTCGCTTACATGATCAACTACGCCTTCATCTCCTACGAGAATGGCTGGTTCGTATACGATCAATGCTCTTAGTTAACAGTGTGCTTAGCGCAACGGTATAACAGTGCGCTATTAACAGTGACTTACGCACTGTACGGTATGTACTGAAATACGGAATGACGGGAGCAAGATCAGTAGCGCTTCCAGCGGTATTTCGTGGCCACGTATTCGACAGAAATGTCTTGTATAAACGTTCATGCTGCGTAACTTTTGACTCCGTAAAGAAGGAGAGAGAGCGAACAGAAAAAAAAAGCCTACGTGGTCATTATGCGGCCAGGGACACGTTTATAGGCAAGCACGTGAACTAAGATGTTGACTCCGTCGGAATGACAGCTGTATCCTAAACAGCGCCACAAAATGTCTCCAAGAACAGCATTGTTCCTATATACGTCCCCCGAAATTCCGAAGCGCTATTGCATCTGTCCTCTCTGGACAGGTTGCAATACCAGCAAGCGTTACTCTGGTAAACGTTAGTGTTTCTGTGTTTCTGTGTAACTCTGGTAAGCGCTGGTGTGGCGCGTTTGGTGGCACCGGCTACCTCCTAATTTCAAAGGAGACACTCATCTATCCATCGCAGCAGAGCTACTATATGTACATAGTTGCTTAAGGAAAATCTGGGGGTGCAGTCGTACAGCTACCATGTGAGTGACAAGCAGTGCATGGATTTGTTGGGAAAGTGCGTAGCATATTCTTTTATTGTTGTGAATGGTTCAGCTGTGCCGCGTTCCAGCCAGGACACATTTCTTGTCTATGGAGCACGCGTGAGGTTTACTTTCGTAGATTAGCCCTTCCATCGCCTAATTAATTTTCAGAGCACAAATGAATTTGTACACTCTCCAGTATCCGCATGGCGCAATCATATGTTGCATAATTATTTTTTAACCATAAGCGATTATTTTTGTTAGCATTGTTCTGGAAAGAACCATAAGGTAAAAAGATTGACAGTCAAAATAAGGCCAACTTCCCGCACAAATAGTCTTTCAGTGAGAAACGAGCTTCAAGAAGGTTATTATCAAGAGTGACAAGTTCACTCGAAGCCATATAGGCAGGAAAGACAGAGAAGAGACAGTCTATAGGCTAATAAATGAAGTGCCCATGGTTCCCATTTCGGCTTCACAGCTGTACTGGCGCGAGTACACAGCTGGTCATGTGGAAGCAGAAATGCGAATGTGTTTTTGATTGGAGCCCGTTACAATTTGTGCCAGTGGTACTTTCTACCTTACAACATCCGCTATTGCCTGCAAGAAAGTGTGGGGTTTTACGTGCCAAAACTACGATCTGATTATGAGGCACGCCGTAGTGAGGGACTCCGAAATAATTTGGACCACCTGAAGTTCTGACTTTGGGCTGTCCAGCGGGCCGAGGAAGCCGCCAGGGCTCAAGAGCTCCTGGCCGTCACCTAGGCGGGACCATTTGCCCGTCCCACAAACGCAGGGCCTTTAAATAAAGTTATTTGACTGACTGACTGACCTGAAGTTCTTTAACGTGCGCCTAAATCTAAGTACACGGGTGTTTTCGCATTTCGCCCCAGCAGCCGTGTGCTGTAGCGACGTCCCCGGTATTTTTCTCGTAGGCAGCTCATGTTCGGGGTCGCCACGTTGCCGGCCCTGCTGGAACTGGTGGGGACGCTGTTCCTGCCACAGAGCCCGCACTTCCTCGTGCTCAAGGGACGCCACGATGAGGTACGTTGTTACGCTTGAGAAATATTGCAACTGTACTCACAGCATGCTCATTTTGGCTGGTTGGTACACCTTTTTAATGGCCAGGTTTTTACAGCACGACACAAAACAGAGAACGAACAACTCTTATGTAATGACGCCACAAAAAAAAAAAGAAAAGAAAAGAAGGCATGAGACGGAAATGTAGAAACTGTGCTTGTTCATCATCTTCATATTTTTCCGTACCTTGCTTTTTCTGTGGTGTCATTACACCAGAAACGAAACCATAGGAATTAGCCCAACATTTTGGACGTCTGAACAGAAGAAAAAAAGAAGTCGCAGTTTCGCCCGATAGGCGAAGCATCCATTGCGATAGCAAATTAGTAAATAGCTATAAGAAACAAGGATAGTAGTTTAATGGGCCGTATAAAGCTGTAAACATTTGCTTACTAACTAAATAGACAAGCATGGTGTCACGCGCGCACATGTAAACATGAACACATCTCGCTCGATGACCGCGGAAACTGGCTGTGAAAACGCCGGCGTGAGGAAGCGCGCCAGCAGCAGCGGGCAAATTGACCTTGCCACTGTCTCTCCTCTCTCTTCAACGCAAACTAAACGTCGAAAGCACAGCGCATACGAAGCTACTGGCGCTCGGCGCATGCACTTTGTCCCCGTCGCAGATCGCTTTGAAGATGAGGACCCCGCGGGCACACACGGCCACGTCGCAGATCGCTTTCAAGATACGGCGCCCACGCGGCAGTCCGTGAGCAGCAGCCGTGGGAGTAGAACGCACCCACCCCCACCCCCACCACCGTCTCCGTCGCCTCCTCCCCGTGCCTCGCGCGAAACGAAGACCTCCTTCCTCCCTCACGTGTGTTACATGGAGCCGCGATTGCCGGCTCACCGTCGTACGCTTTCACTCGCACACACAGCGTACGGCACGCGCGGCGACGATTTTATCCCCTTTGGACTTTATACGGAACCTCACGGCGACAGCGATCGCAGAAATGCGCTTGGAGTGTCCACGTAGTTGCTATCGCAATAAAACAAATAAAGGGCTCGAAAAGAAACGTAAGAAACCTAAAGTGTCAGATGGACACTATTTAGAGCCCGACGGTACGAGAAATGAACTCTAGCGTGCTCGGTGGTTGGTGCAGATCTTGGGCAAGAGCAGAAACGCAAAGGCAAGCGTTCTTTCCTGGTTGATCGTGCTGTATATTTTGTGTCGCGCTGTGTAAAAATCTGCTTTTTTACCAAGATGACTACCGCATAGAGTCATGTAAGGGCCGAATTTTTTTTTTTCACATTACGACGTACGCCGTAGTGAGGGAGCCCGGAATAATTTTAACCACCTCGTATTCTTTCGCCCAATGAACATTACACACAAGCACTTTTTTTTTCTTTGGCACTTCGCCCCCGTCAGAATGCGGCCGCCGTGGCTGGGCACGAACCCGCGACCTCGCGCTCAGCAGCGCAACTCGCGCTTTGCGATCGTTCAACCACCATGGGAATGGTGATTTAAACGTGGATTTGTCTGATCTTCGGGCTTGTGGCTTCAGAAAATTTCTTGTGGCTTTGTTTCCTTGGCTTTATCTGCTGCTTATTAGCCCTTACTTCCACGCCCATTTTTCTTTTTTTTTCACCGCAGAACGCAATAAGACTCGCTGGACGTGCATAATTGCTACGAATTATCGCACTTTATAAAGCAATATTTCGTTGAACATGGTCAATGTAGAAGCCTGAAGGACGAAGTTTAGCAACGTGGCCGTCCGGACACGTTGGTATTCCACTTTTTAATAACTCTAAAAGCGCTAGGAAAGCACGGACGAAAAAAGGCACATGTGCGTTTGTGTGGGCCTTTTTTTTTTTTTCGCCCGTGTTTTCGAGGCACTTGTACAGTTCTTAAAAAAAAAAAGACTAAGTTTAGGCAACTCCATGCATTAACCATCATTCCCACGGTGGCCTACCCGCTTTGGCGTGCAGCTTCCGTGAATATCAGTGCCAAAGTTCCCTCTGGTGATTCTTGCCGAAAACTCCATGTTCTGAGCATGTCCTCCGAGATATGCGCGCGCCACCTGGAGAACCTGTCAGCGCGCGCAAATCTCAGAGGCCATGTTCCGAGTGGCTTGACGAAGCAGAGCGTGCTGCTGGGGCAAAACCATGCTTCGCCACAACCTATACTATCGTCGCGAGACGCATGCAGCTGACCAAGAGCAGGTTTAGGCGACAAAGTGCACGGTTTTCCTGCGTAGCAAGCGCGAGCGAATACGCGGTGTGGGGACGGGTTGCTGCTTATCGTTACCGGCGATAACAAGCTGTGGGAAGGTCGAGTGCTCGTCTGGGAAACGTGCATGATTATGACCGCGACGTGACTGCAGACATGCACGAGACCGAAGAGATGGCGCACTCGCATCCGTAAAGGTTATCATCGAGGCACACGTATACCTGAGTGTGACGCAATACGTACTCGTAATCTCGGTTATGCGAACCGCAAGACACCAAGCGAGTAACAGATGAAAAAAGCAGATAAAAAAAAACTTCCGCGTCCCCTGAGAAGGGGCCCATCTGCTAGCTGCGGAGAAGCGTCGCATAATTTTAGTTAACGCATTCGTGAGCTAAAACAATATGACAGGCTTATATTACCTATCATGCCCCCTTTGTCCTGGTGACAGCAATACCTCGGTGTCATTGACGATTGTCTATAGTATACGTTAATCAGTGAGGGCAATAGCATTCACATTATAGTCACACTATTATATTCACTTTCACATTCACAAATATACAGGGTGTTTCAGTTATTTGGGCCAAACTTCAAACGTAGGCGTATGCTACGTACCTGGACAGAACCAAGGCAATGCTGTTTTCGTCGCTTGGAGATACTCAGGTTAATTTTTGCATTCCGCCTAACTACATAATTTAACATAATTACCATGTTAACTGAAATACCCTGTATATATATATATATATATATATATATATATATATACCGGTGCTAACGTATGGGGCAGAAAGTTTGAGGTTAACAAAGAAGCTCGAGAACAAGTTAAGAACCGCACAAAGAGCGATGGAACGAAAAATCTTAGGACTAACGTTAAGAGACAGGAAGAGAGCTATGTGGATCAGAGAACAAACGGGTATAGCCGATATTCTAGTTGACATTAAGTGGAAGAAATGGAGCTGGGCAGGCCATGTAATGCGTAGGATGGAAAACCGGTGGGCCATTAGGGTTAGAGAATGGATACCATGAGAAGGGAAGCGCAGTCGAGGTCGGCAGAAAACCAGATGGGATGATGAAGTTAGGAAATTTGAAGGCCCAAGTTGGAATACGCTAGCGCAAGACAGGGGTAATTGGAGATCGCAGGGGGAGGCCTTCGTCCTGCAGTGGACCTAATATATAGGCTGATGATGATTATGATGATGATATATTAGTCATCTTTGGCATGTTCCTTCAATGTGGCGTGGCCTCGCCTGCGAGTCCGTTCTACGTAGCGTCAACCAGGCGTGACGAGAATGGAGAATACGACAGATGACTTGCAGGTTACATGCACATTCGCGTGTTTCAAACCATCTCAAGCTACTGCGGGCCCCCTGCGCTGTGCTGATAAACCCTATATAGCTTGCGTGGTGCAGAAAGAAATGCTATACAATGTACGCATATGCCGCCAACACTGCCGATACAGTGCGACAGCTTGTGTACGTAGGACAGGCCTTTTGCGTTCCTCCTTGGGCGTATCAGAGTGTGGAAGGGCATGACTTGTATTATTCACTTACCCCACGAGTCCCTGTTGTCAGCAGCTAGAAAGTACATCGTGAACAGAATTTGCGACATATCGGTCCGATTGTGGTATACGTAAATTCACTTCTTTTCGTCGGCTTTGCTCTTTTTACGAAGTTTGTCTTTTTGAGCCATCATGGAATATCTGGCAAATGTCCTAAATCAACAGGGGTAAAAAGAGAATACAAAGAAAAGAACAACTTGACGCGAGTTCCTCTCCAGTACCGCCATTTTTAAAGGAGGCAAAACAAGCTGACTGACATGTTCACCGGCTTGGAGACTCCTGATAAAAAAAGAGCCTCGTTTTCATCTTCCGCAATAAGTTGGAAATACACCCAAATGTTTCTATCAAAATTTCCGTCTGCTCACTTGTGTAATTTTTCTTGTTTGTGCATTAACTCGTTGGTACAGGCCCGAAAGGCGCTCACCGTCATCCACGGGGAGAACGCGGCTTCCCAGGAATTGGGTCGCATGCAGAAGTCCTTGATGGAAGAACAGGTTGGTGTTTGCTTCGTTTTTTGTTACCCATATCTGCACGATTCTCACGAAAGCGCAGAAGTTTGTATTGGAGAAAGAGCCAAACGTCTGTTTTGGAAGTGTTATTGCATTGACGTAAGCTTGCAAAGTAACCCACAGTGAAAAAGAAAGAAAGAAAAAAAGAAAGATAAAAGAAAGAAAGGGAAAAGAAAGAAAGGAAAAAAGAAAAAAGAAAGAGAGAGAGAAGAACGACCTTTTCCTGATGAAGTAAAAAGTGGACTTAGGCAGGGAACGTTGTGCATAATTAGATAGCTTAAGGTGCAAAGGAATGTTTTTCACGCTGCACAAAAAAAAAGAAACGATGCATTCGTTTTTTTTAATATCTTGGTTAGATGAAGTCACTTCTATTTCCAAAGTAGGTGCCAGGCATAAGGGTTCGGTTTAGTGTAATCGAATTCCCTGATGATAATTGGCATCAGTAGAGCCGGAACTTTTATTTATTATCATTCGAAAACACTGTGATCGCTATTCGTATGTTACCTGTAAAAACGTTCGCGCAGGATATAGCGTTGGTGTTTTTTAACAGTCAACAAAACAGCCACGTGGCGAAGACTAGTTAACCAGTCGTGATGCCGAATTATCAATAAAAGAAAGCTTCGGGTACGTGAAACGTGCTTTGGAATCAAACGAAGTCCCCTGTACAGATTCATGCCCTGATGAATTACGAATATGTTCTCTGTTGGCTGACGCAATGTCATTCCTAGCGAATAAGATAAGAACACTAGACACGAGTCTACAAATTTCGAGAGTTGTGGCAAATTAATTAGATCAGGAATAACGTTATGGTCAGTGTCCTTAACTTTAATGCGTAAGACATAATTGGGATGATATAACCTAAGATATCAGGCGTACGTATCCCAGGCGCACGGATGCCTTAGCCTTTTGCTTTATTGATTACAGCTTTCTGTAGCTCCAATATGACCTTCGAGGTATCATATAAGGCAGGGCACAGTCGAAAGATTTAAACCTAGACAAAATAGTGACGATGATATGAAATATTATTAGAGCGGTGGCAGATGATATGACAGGGGATATGATTTTCAGTTAGTTCGGCTCATAACTGTGACTTATAGTTCGGCAATCGGCCGCATGTAAAGAAATCGCAATAAAGAAAGCTTCAGATTTTATCCAATCTGAGTAACTAAAACATGTACGGTACAAATGAGAGCGCACCGGTATTAACTAGTTCTCAGGCCACTAGAAAGTGCTGTAAAGGGGTATGTTTGCTAGTCTGTTTTTCGTGATTATCCATCACCGAGGCTATGGTCATGCGGCCGCCTCGGCCACGTGGACTGCATTGCGGCATTACTACGAGCAAGTCGTCAGCTTTTACCGCAGTACGCAGCCGTACAAACTCCTAGCTGATGAAAGGCGACGGGAGAAATACTGTAAAAATAGCCGGTGCGGCCATAAAGGCGCCAACCTCTGCTATGCGTCATTTCAATTAAAGAAATGACTTCTTGGCAAGAACATAAAGAAAAAAATAATAATCCGCGATGAAGATATCTGTTCGAGTGAGGTATGTGGAAGGTAAACTTTGATCGTTGATAATTACGTTTCACAACAAACATTGGCACTCCGACGCTGGTTGCACTGCTGGCCGTTGATAAAAAGAGCAAGCTGTCGCAAGCCTGCCTTAATTATCCACCTGACGCAAAGCGGTTGCCAAACTCCTCTTATAAGTTTCGCTGTGAAAACTGGTGAAAAAGATAAATTCGTGGATACGTCTATTCCACGCAAAATGAGGTGGGAGTAAGTACCGCGTGTGCCCTTGTAGACCCTATATGTCAACGCAAATGCGAACAAGCATCTGTCACTTGCAAACAAGGCAACACGTTGTTTGTTTGCTTGCTTTGTTTTTATCAAGGACGCTTTGGAAGTTTTGACTCACGGTGAAGGGTTATGTTTATCTGCTCAGAATTACCGTTACCGCGACCTCTTCGCACCGGGATTGAGAGGAAGGATGCTCGTCGGCGTTGGTCTCGTCGTCCTACAGCAGGTACGTATCTATCATTTTGCTGGTCAGGAACTGTTGACACTCGAGCCGCCCATCACCGCACCACACCCGCACGCGTGCGGTCGTGCGAAAATCTGCTCATATTGAACACTTGTGCGCCAATTTTGGTTTACACTGTGTCCACTTTACTCGGTGTCCACAGTGTAAGCCGAAATTTGTGCGCCAGTTGTCCGACATGTGCAATTTCTCGCACGACCGCACGCGTGCGGAGCGGCTTGCGGCGATGAGCGGCTCGAGCGTCAACAGTCCCTTAGCCTCGTGAACAAGGAACCCAGTACGGGCTTCCGAAACGTCAGTCAACTTTTGACGGGGTCTGTGACCAAAAGCCCTCGTGATCCTAATATTGTTTAATTTTTTTCTAATACCCTACCTGTGCAGACGAGTTTTCGTCCAGCTCCTGTCTTCTATCAGCTCCTCTCTCCCATATATCTCCTTGCGTGTCGTCGTCGTCCCTCATAACGTCTCCCGTTCACGTCGCCACGCTATAGTTCCGAATGCAGAGCACCCGCCTTGTGTCGTCCTCCCTCGGGCCGACTCCACCCGCACGTCCCAAAAGCGTCCATTCCTAGCGCTCGCACTACTTTAGCCAGCCGCGCGATTCCCGCCCTTGCCTTCTTTCGGATGGGCTAATTGACTCGCCAATGCGTTGTTCCGGGCTAATAGCCGTCGGTCGCGTATGCAAACCACCGAACCGAAGACGTTTGTTGTACTGGTAATTAGTCAGTCAGTATAGTCAGCCGCTCCTTCGCATACGTTATCACCAGAATTGGCCGGTCTTGAACGCTGGGAGACGAGAAACGAAATAGTATAGAGGGAAAGGAATTATTACGTCATGTCGGCTCAGATTGTTGTCATTGTAACGCGTCCATTGATTATAGGGCTAACAACTTTTTTAAAGCTCGTTTGCATACGTTTGCTCGCAGTGCACCGGTCAAACAAACGTCACCTACTACGCCCCAACTCTCCTCCAGCACCTAGGATTCTGCTCCAACGTGGCTGCCACCCTGGCTTCCGTGGGACTAGGGGTGGTCAAGGTAGGTCCAGTGAAAACTCCATTCACGCTGGAGAACTCCGTTCTCATTGACTATACTGCAAAAAGTTGTGAGCCAGTCTCTCATTTACTGCCAGCGCTTGCGCGAAACTCGGCTGATTACAAACTGCCAAAATTATCAAGAGGTTTTACCACTAGAGATCAGTGGGTTTTACCAATCAATCGATTACCAGCACAAGATACTTGAGGATGCAAAGAAAAAATCGACGTGAGGACTGTCGTCAAACGAAGGCTTGCTTCGCGATGGCGCGAACGTTTAAGCTGATTTAATTTAACAATTCCATGGAGTATGGTGAATGACTTGAACATCACCCTGGCTGATTCTACAAGAGCTCTGGCCTCGCGGCCACGAATCACATCTTGCTTCGTTGGTGAAGTATTGTGTACCGCAGACTTGACGATGCGCCAGGTAAAAATAGAGATTGAAACAAAAGTAATGAACATACAGAAACAAGAAATAAGCAAAAGAAATGGCCATCAAGGATTCACCGCATAAAGTGAGTGCACAACGAAACGACAAAAATGTATTTCTGAGAAAATATAAATAGAACATCAAGAGCACGACGTTCCCCAAGTTTACTGTTGTTAAAGCCTTAAGCTATATACACCTCGATTTAGCAAATTCGGTGGGACAAGAAGATTACTTCGTTATCTGCGTTAAACCGAAAACACTTAGAACGCTTATAAGAATAAGATATTTATTCAAGACAAAAAGAAAATAGATTTATTTGTTGTGAACATATGAGGGGCACTTATCGGAGACTGCGAGTCCATTGAGTACATCTCCCAGCTCAAGGCATTGAACTTAATATCTCCAGGTAACCCCTCCGCCTCGCCCTTCCCCTCCCGAATAAAATAAGCTTCTTAAGCTGAGCGAGGTGGTAAGTTCACTTCGTTGCCTCCGCCTTTTTCAACGTCTCAGGCATTGTGAATATGTGTCGGAGAATCGAGAACACTTTGTTAAGTAAAAAAAAATTTCGCTAAATCGGATTTCGTTAAAATCGAGGTTTAACTGCACAAGGCCACGCTGTTGTCGCAGTGCGATCAGATTGCCCCCGGCTTCCAATCACCACGCAGGTTGGCTCAGCCATCTTCGCCCTGCTGGTTCTGGACCGCCTGGGCCGTCGCATCTGTCTCTTGTCCGGGACGCTTCTCATGGCGGTCAGCATCTTCGCCCTGGGGATCCTCGCCAAGTACTCCTACGGCGGCGGGGGCCATGCTATCCCGCTACGCTGCCGTGACGGACCTGCCCTCTTCAACGACTCCGTCACTCAATACTCCCACGTGACTCCCGCTGACTACGACTCCGCGGCAACGACTGAGGCTCCGCCGATGGTAGTTCAGGAATCCCGACGTGCCCTCTCTGAACCGGCGGTACAGAAGGGAGAACGGTGCACAGCGTACTGCTTTTCCCTTGGACTCGGCCGATCTAGTGTCTTCGTCAAGCTCGCAAGCGGCAGCGTCAGGGCCTTCGAGTCTTCCGATGCCCGACCAGGCCTCGAGCGGGGATGGACTCATGGACGTCAGTTACAGCCCCGAACGCGTTCCAGGCAGTCCTCGCGGAGTAGCGGAACCTTCGCCGTCGTGGGGTTTCAACCGCGCCGGAGGCGCTTCGAAGGCGAGTTCGGAACCACCGCGAACAGACGAAGGAACTCGGGAGAACAAGACGCTCGTGATTCAGCGCCAAGCCGTCGGAGACGACAGCGCCGTCAGAGGGTTGCTCATCGAACTGCTCGCGAACTCGACGGGATCGAAGACGGCGCCGACGATCGCTTCGTACTCTCTGGGAAACTTCTACCCGTCGGACGACGGTCGAGGAGGAAAGCTTTCCTACGTGCGAGAAGGTCCGTCGGCAGCCGCGGTGCAGCTGCGCGGCGTCGTGCAAACGGAAATGTCGACGCCGTCGTACGGAGCCCCTAGCGGCGAGGAGCGTCTGCCCGAAGCGACAGAGAAGCGTGACGGTAGCCGCTCCTCTATCGGCGCAGCGGCGGCGGAAGAGTATCAGTGTGTGGGTGTACCTAAGGGCTCGGCCATCCAGAGGGCGCTCACGCTGGCCGCTCTCATGACCTACGTGTTCGCCTACGGAGTCGGCTTTGGCACGAGTGAGTCTTTCTTGTTAGAGCACCTTCTCGCCTGCAACTAAGCGCTTTCGACACGTTAGGTTTGCCGAGTTTGTTTGGGTGACGAGTGGAACGCGGCTCGCGGAACAACAGAGGCGCAGAAAAACACAGCGACAAAGAGATGAAAGCCTTTATTTCCCTCGCTATCTTCGCGCGCACACGCTCACACAGTAAGCACGCACAGATACGCATGCGCACACAGTTTCACACGCATGCCTGCTCAAACACGAAAACAGGCCGCACGCACGCACGCAAAGAAATTAAGCCACGAAGCTTATTCTGTAAATTCTGTATTGTGTATTCTGTAAATGCATGACTCCATTTACCAGAGGACTTATCAATTTTGGAATGCTCTACATAGCGCGAATAAATTGTTCCGCGGGCGATTTACACTTGTGTCAATATACAAATCCAGTGCAATAATTTCTAGAAATTCCCGCGACTTATTCCGGAATGTAATAGCATATTTATTGCCTCAAGAACACGAAATACAGATCTCACTAATCAGATCACTCTCGCCCTCTATTCCACACATATTCCCACATGAGACTCCACACGTATAACTCGTACGTCCGCCTTATACGCCCGAACACTATAAGACCGTGTGATATAATGGGACACATGCATGAAGCTTGCTTTGTTCGGAAAACGCTCACTTTCACAGAGAAATATGTTTTATTTTATCTCTAAAAGTACCTCACTTAGTTCCGAACTTAGTGTTCTGTAAAAAAAAGAAAAAAAAAAGCGTGGGCAGCTCGCACTAGTGGTGCAAGGCCGGAGTAAACAGCGCAGCTGGTGATCGACCTAGCTTCTTCCAGGTTTCACTAGGCTTGGCTAAATTTTGCTAGGATATGCTAAGTGCTGCTGGGCACGGTATTCTGGATGGGCTCGCCACCGACGCACAGATTCTCGCTTGGCCGCGCGACGCGCTTCAAGTTGAGCGGCGGCTTCTTCGGGTGTCCGGATCTTCTTTGGTCGTCCCATGTCAAGGCTACATGTACTCGCCACAGAGTCAACGACAGTTCTGCCGCAGTCCGCGGCGGCTCCGAGTTTTTTCTCCCCGGTGAAGTCACGGTCAAGCTGCGCCTCCACACTTGCCGGGGCGTGGCTGGTCGAAACCTGTCGAGCCGCCGCCAGAGGCGCCTTGCTGCAGTTACAGACACCGCGCGCGTGCGGCGCGAACGCGGGGAAACGGGAAAACGCGGACGGCGTTGGCAGTAGCTTCTGCGCGTTGCCTCGTTGGTGCTGCTACAATTTCTTTCTCTCTCTCTCATTTTCTCTTTCTCTCTCCCGAGCATAGCGCGCGCCGCGCGCTATGCTCTCCTTTCCTCTCCTTAACGTTCCATGTCAAGGCAACATGTGCACGGCACAGAGAAGAAGCGAAGCACACGCCGCTCCGCGAGGTGGTTGCTAGGCAAGCCAGGTGACTCATCGCTCAGCAGTGTTTTTTTCCGACGCGTTACGGACTTACGGCGGGCTTAAACAGCTCCGCTGTTTAAAAGAATAACAATATCTACGGCGTTAAGTTACAGCAAAAAAAAATGACGCGGCAATACAAATACGTTGGAAAACCATTGAAAATATCTTGAACTGAGTGGCCAAACAACTGGTATCTTTTTTTTTTCCTTTTGGGGGGATGGGGGGCTGGGGGGGGGGGGGGGGTGCTTGAATCCGAGACAATTGTTATTCTTATTTCTATAGACCAGCGGTGGTCTTGATTTCACTTTGAGAGAGAGAGAGAGAAACAACTTTATTGAAATAAAGATCGTGCTTGGTTACTGTGGGTGGAGCCCTTCTTCCAGGGCCCCACTGGCTATTGCGGCGCGCCGGTCATATTGCAGAGCCAGTCACTGTGTGCAAAGATGCAAACGTACATGCACTGCCCTGCGACATTTCCGTGCATTGACTCCTTTATGACTCCGGACATATACTTGTCACTTAAGGGACCGTTACATATGTCACTGTAAATATGTTCGGGCACTGGAAGGTCGCTGGAATCGCTGCTGCTTTGAACCTCTATATTCCTGCCGCTCACGACAAGCAACTCAGAAAAACAGACTGGATAAAATACCACACATCACAAAGCGCTGCGGAGTTGTCTTTTTGTTAATAGTCTCTTTTTTTTTTTTGCGTTGTTTATACCATCAAAGGTCATGTTGAACCAGCTGACAGAAATCCATGTTGACAGAAAAGCCTTGTTGAAACATTTACAGAGGGAACGGACACACGCCACAAACCAGTGTGGAGTCCTCGTTTTCCCAGTCAATTTATACCGCCATAAGTCTCGTGGAAATAACTATACAGCCCAGCGTATAGAAAACTTCTACAATACTGCCTCTCGTTCCGCGCAGCGACCTGGCTGATCCTCAGCGAAATCTTCCCAGCGGCTGTCAGGGGCCGAGCCATAGCTGTGGCCACCTCTGCAAACTGGGCGGCCAACGTGGTTGTGTCGGCCTCCTTCCTCACCGTGCTGGGTAAGAGGAACACACCCGTACACATCCTTGGGTATTTATGTACGTGTGTAAGATCTATATACAAACCGACTGTGTTAGCCAGCACTTAGCTCACAAATGTGAGAATCAAAGTGTACGACTTATTTCTTTTTCTTCATTCATTCACTTATTCAAGGGTGATTTACAAGAGATACAGAAAGAAAAGGAAAGCCAGGGAGGTTAACCACGCCACACCTGGTTTCTTACCCTGCACTGAAGAAAGTGAAGTGAGAAGAAAAGGGGGGGGGGGGGGAGCAAACGCAGAAGAAAGAAAAAACTCAGCAGTGAGGAAGCGCGGTCGCCGCGCGCGCGAATTGACCTTCGCGCTGCCTCTCTCATCGACGCGAACTAAGCCGTGAAAACACAGCGCACGGTGAACTCTGGCCCCCTCGCCGATGGCTTTCAAGATACAGCGGCAGGGGCGTGCGCGCGCGGCCGCCCGGGCCGCCCAGAGTAAAACGCGCTTACCCCCCCCCCCCCCCCCTCGGGGCCTTGCGCGGGACGGAAGACAGTGCGCTTCCTCCACTCTTTCCTCCTTCGCATGCGTGAGATTAAGCCACGATCAACGGCTCACCCTCGCACGCTTTCACTCGCACATCTACCATAACGCGCGCGGCGACGATTTTATCGCCCTCGGATTTCATGCGGAACCTTACGGCGACGCCGACGCCAGAAATGTGCCTGGAGTGTCCATGTAATTGCTATCGCAATAGAGCAAAGAACAAGTGACGCGCGCGCGTTCACATAACAGCGTTCAGCGCGCAATCGGAGGCCGGTCGCAGAGTTCAGCTGACGTCAAAAAGTGTATAGCAGCGCTCTCGTGGCCCGCCGAGCGGATGGCGGTCGAAGCTATGCGCTGTAGAATAATTTACCCAAAGTGAATAAGGGTGTGAATCGGTCTATGACTCACACGCTTACACCATCTTATGGTTTAAGAGTGTGATTCATAGACCAATTTCATAGACCAATTTTTTTATCCTCGAGGGTGGCGATGTGGGCTTGTTCGTCTGTCATCATGGAATGGTATTTAGAAGCGCAAAAAAAAAAACACGGACACGAGAAGGAAGGAAAACGAAGACAAGCGCTTCTTCGTCTTCGTTTCTCCTCGTGTCCGTGGGTTTTTTTTTTTTTTTTGCGCTTCCAAATACCATTTTTATCCTCATTCGCGTTTAAGGGTGTCAATTATTTGACAGTGCGGTCCAATAGTATCTTTTTTTACTTCCGTGAACGCTCTGTCGTCCAATCGGCTTACATGTGCACGCAATATGTCTGCCTTTCAATGTCGAAAGAGCGAAAGTATAATAGGATTTACAATAAATATGCCTTCGGGGACTCGTATAAAGGCTGTACAGTTGCTTGACTAGGCCTAGCCACCCGTACACCTGCAGCAACGAAAGTAGGGACATCCCAACCCTGCGCAATGGCTTATAGCTTATATAGGGGACGCTGTAGTGGATGGCGCCGAATGAAATTTGACCACCTTAGGTTCTTTAACGTGCACCTGATGCACAGAACACGAGCGCTTTCTTTTTTTTTTTTTTTTTTGCATACCACCTCTACCACAGTGTTTCTGTTACAGGCAGCAATAGAATCCTCGACCTCGTGGAACGCCGTACACCCATTGAACCAATAAAGCAGACCTTAATTGATACTAACGAAAGGCATGTGTAGGTCTGTACGTCTCAGACTTATCATAAATGTATGCCGAATGGATGTATATCATGGTATCCAGCTGGCAAAATTTTGAGCCACCCGCCAGCAACGAAACTGAGAACGTTAAACCGCACTTTCTTTTCTTTTTGTTACAGACATCCTGGGCATCGGTGACACGCTGCTAATGTACTCCGGCGTGTGCATGCTGTCGTTGGTGTTCATATTCCTGTGCGTTCCGGAGACCAAGCACAAGACGCTCGAGGAGATCACCTCCGAACTTGATCAAGGGTACGTACAGCAAACATCACGTGGCGGTCAGTCCCGCGATTATAGAGGCATCGCACGCTAAAGCTTTCCATACTGACAGCATCGTCAGAATACATTAGCCTAGCGAGCTGAGGAAGCATATATTAAGCAAGAGTTTCAACGTTCTGCAAAGTTACTATGACTGTGCATTCCGTGTATGGCCGTGAACGCCCACGAAATATGCGTTCCAACACTGCTGTGGTTCGAGCAAGGCCTTATCAAGTTCAAGCATGTCATGAAACAGGTGTGCATCCATTGGTCTGTTGTTCAGAGCGTTATCTCATTTCCGTCGTAGTCCAAGTGACTGGCGTCGGGAGCACTTGCAGGAAGCTGTAAAAGCCGCAACGCGATCTGCTGACCAGTGACCTTTGTTTGTGTGACTACCTGGTTGTTTATATGAACCCGACAGAACCGGGTCGAGTCGGCTGGTCGGGCTGAAATCGGCTTGTCGAGTTCTTGTAGACGCTAGCCAGTCGGACTCAATGACCGTCGAGTCGGGCTGCGTCAGCCCGACTGCATGGGTTAGGTTGACGTAGCCCAACCCGTTTGCAGCGTGTATATAAATGCGGATGGGTCGGGCCAGTCAGCAATGAGTCTTGCGCGGTACCACTGAGTCGTTGCGCGGTACCACCGAGACTTGCGCGGTACCACCGAGACGTCGTGATTTATGACAAGGGAATGACAACGGGCTGTGCAGTGCACCC
This sequence comes from Dermacentor silvarum, assembly GCF_013339745.2. Taxonomy (NCBI): domain Eukaryota; kingdom Metazoa; phylum Arthropoda; class Arachnida; order Ixodida; family Ixodidae; genus Dermacentor; species Dermacentor silvarum. Next base: position 78,330,804 of record NC_051163.1, on the reverse strand, counting down.
TGATCGTAACGATATGACCAAAAAAATAGAGTTGTCGCAGACGACTGCACGAACCGGTGGCCCAGTTCGAACGCGTTGATATCTCGGCTCGATGATGCGTGCCGCCGTTATCATGACTGCGTGTGACATTACGTCATCCACCATGTCTTGTTTTTTTTTTTTCATGTTAATTTTCATTCGTTCGCATAATTCTCATTAGTCATAGCGTTTACGCTCATGTAATGGTGAAACGGAGTAGCTGAAAGCACAAGCTTCCAACATCCCCACCAGGTCATCTCCTATAGTCTAATGTTTATGAATATGTATTTTTGTTATATATGATAGAAAGAATTAGTCAAGGATGTGAAATACTCAAGTATTCCAAAACACGGTGCGGCTAGCATGCAACGCAGATGGTTCACAAGAAACAATGAAAGAAGCCGCTCTATATTTTATCAACGATGCCGTACAGCTGAGACATGACGCGGCGTCCCGAACGCCACATTTTGGTCCCATTCAAAGTGGCCACAGTCGGTGGCGGAAATAATTTGGCAGCGATAACAAGCAGCTTCTTACACTGTGCCAGCTGTACAACATTATGGCGGTTGCACCGTGCGCCTCATTCGCTACTCAAAATTGACCTAGCAAGCTCTGTAATCCCGCGTTTGCACTCTGAACTAGAATTCTTGGATAAAAAGCTCTCGTTCAGACAATACAGAGACAATACAGATCGCTGTTCATCGTACACAGCGCCACTACAATTGCATTGCAAGCCCTCACGGTTACGTTCCCCTCTCGCATTCCACGCAGGCTAAACCGGTGGCGGACGATCCTCCCAAGACGGTGGGGAAGTTCATCGGACTACACGTTGCGTGGGCCGGCCTGAAGCGAACGAAAAGACGTTACAGGCACTTACTTCTACAACGAAAGAAACATTCCGGTTACTTGGCACCGACAGATACCGAGTGTGTGCCGTGCGAACGCCGCCGTGAACCTGAACAAAGACTTGTGCGCAGTCCAGCGACTACGGCTCCGTAGCCTGTCTACGCTTGGCAGGACGTGACTGTGCAAAGTGCGGAAATGCCTGATAAATGACAGCGTGCTCGGTCCTACGGCGTGACGTTCACGGGACCACGGAGCTACGCTGGAGGGCTGAGCGCGAGCAGTGTTCTTGAGACCTTGACATCTTGTTCGGGTGTCGCGAAACTTGTCCTTATTCTAGGACTCCCACCTATAGACCGTCGGTTGTTGCTTTTTCAGTGGCCGCTAGTCGGCGAATACGGCCAGCAGCTTCGACACACTGAAAGTCTAACGTGTAGCCCTCGAAGGGCGTTGGAGTTGCCCGTACTGACGTCACATATGCTTATTATCAAACTCTTGAAAGTGCCTCTTATTGTGTTGGGCCTGAACCAAGTGACAACCTGCGCAAATGGCTGTGCAGCGCGAACTTTATGTGAGAACGATGCTCGGCAATATATGTCAAGTTGTAGTCGGCTTTGAGCGGGGTCGCCGAGATTGACCAAGTGACCCAGCCGTGTTACGTGATTTTTCTGCTGGACTGTTCGGTCTTTCAAGGTTAACAGAAGTGTGCGTTCTTAAAGCACAACACAAGCACTCACCCAGTCGGTGACCCTCCCCGTGATTGTCATCTGGTGCCCAGTCTTGTGTGTTGCGCAGTACAAACCATGTAAGTGCTAGCAGACGACAAGGAAGAGGACAGCGAACAAAGCAACACTCTCGTAGGCCGAGGCAGGACGCAGTTGTGAAAGACGAGCAGAAAACGCTGCTCTTGTCACGTGGTAGCCAGGAAGAGTGAAACAGCCGAATGCGCAGTCCCTTCATCTCTTTTGTTCGTTACTAGAATTTGTTGTGACGCCAGGTGAGGGCTCGGAGCGCCACCAAAAACGTCTGCTTGATATTGCACTGACAGAGCCGTGCCGCTGACTTCTTGTATCACCTGCCGGAAGGCAGTATGTACTACTATGTAGTACGTGTTCCTAAGATGAACTCCTTCACGTTCAGCTGATAATAGTTTTATGTATATAAAGAAACAACGAAAAGGAAAGGGTGTGCTCAACTGAAAAGCAAGCATAAGGCTCGAAAGCAGAAGAATTCAAAAGTTTGACCTGCGCCATAAAACATTTGATGCATGCAAGTTTTATATATACATGTATAGTTCGTTATGTCCGATTGAGTTTAACAAGGATCAGTCGGGGCTACTTAGGGCAATCAGCGCCTGGGCATGAGGTGCCGTCATCTGTACCTGTGAATAGTATTTTGCACTCCTATACATGATATGCACTTCGAGTTATGCCGGCAACCTTAGGCTGCGGCTTTTCCCGCTGACTTGAACACTGGATGCACTGTTATAATTGGCAAAAGCATTGAAAGACACTGGCGAAGGTGCCTGATCTGTGGTTTAGGTCACTTGTGAGCGCGCATCGACCTGTACAATGGCTCGCTATCTTAGTTTATTTGTTAGCGTGATGAAGACTATCTTCAAGCCCCTGTATCCGGCGTGCAAAGCTGTACAGCGCTGTTTTTATACGAGGTGTATTATAGAATCTTACACTTGTCGATCAACGTTGAATTCTGCATCGCCGTAGTGTAAGTGGCGATTTGAAGACGCTGAGTGAGAACTTTCGAATAAAAACTTCTGAAAAGTGGTAAACATCTCTTGTGGTCACTGCGAAGCTACGCGAGGGAGAGCAGAGCAATGCCGCGATGCTTTTGGTAAAGTCATTACAAATGGCGGCAACTAATGAACAGTGATGGCATTTTCCTTTACATCCGTTTGCCTGTATAATGTGCTCCTTTTTTTTCTTTTGACCGCCAGTAGCCTGGACATCAGGCTCCGTATTCGCAGAGAACGTTCTTACACTAGAATTATTCACTTGAGCAGATGTCAGTTGATTGTGACGTTTGACATATTATTATAGAAGGTCATCGGCCAATGGTTAAACAGTACTTACAAAAGAAAAGCTTTTGCCCTATGGGCAACCAGCGCTGAAACTTCGCGTGCGAACAGCAGCGCCGTAACAAAAAACCTATAGTGAGCAGTGTACACAGTTTTCAGTAACACATGCTACGATTTTGCATCAGCAAATTCACCGCTCATTTTGAAGCACACGTGTCCAGCTTCTGACCTGTCTGGGCACTGACGTGCTAGAACGTAGCAGCGCATGCGCTCCTCCTAGCCCGTATGGCCATGGACAGAACTTGGCGGTGCGTATCGGCCTGGACAAACGTTAGCACAGGCTCAATATGCCACTCAATCTTCGTGGCCCCCCTATACCGGACGGTGTCAGCATATTTTAGTACCACACTCAAGCTGCCGTAGCGCTTCCTACACAGCGCTGGTTCCCCATATAGGTTAGCCAAGGTAAATACACCTGGTAGCGAAGCTTCCATAGAAGCCCATACTTTCAAAACATGGCGGCTTATCGGTGGTTCATGGGGGTTAGCGCCATCTGTGTGATGAGGGAACACTTCCGGCGGAAGAAAGAATAATTTGACGTCATATCCGCTAAAAACAGAAGTGACGTCATTTTGTTCTCATAGGCGCGAAATTGGTTTTCGGAGGCCTGCCATAGAGCTGTATATTAAAATGCCCCGCCATTCGACTGGATGGGCGTTCCGAGCTTTCAGCACGGAAAGCGATGCAGGAAAAGGACAGCCGTACGGATGTCGAAATCGCATCGCTGCACAGAACATACTTTCTTTGGAGGCCGACGAATGCTTTGGGCGTAGATTGCGTAGAGTGCATGCTCGTCCTTTCGTCAGACGCCAAGCCCGTCGGCCAGCGCTGTCGCACGAAAACAACTAAAGTAAACAAGTATCTGACGGTCGCAACTCACTACTTTTGAATGCACAGGTTAAGAAACAATAAAACTACCCCTGTCATCTAATTCAGACAAACGTCGACATGAAAAACAACACAACATGCGAGGGGGGCGTATTGTAACAGGTGAACTTTACGAGCGCGCCTTTCCACGCTCTCCAAGAGCTGCGTTGCATTGCAAGTGATAGCGGCGTCAACGCCCGCCGCTATCGATGGGCGCTGTAATAAGGTATTTATTGATAATGATCAAGTAAAATAGAGTTGCATCGTCTTTTCCCGCCATGCGTATATAAAATGAATTTGGAATTTTATTTTCGTTGAATGAAGCTAACTGCGTCTCGCTTTAATTAAAAACGCTTTTTTTTTCTTTCCCAGTGTTTATTCCCTCCAAACATAGTCGCGCTTCAATAGCTGCTCTCATGACCCCCCTTGCTGATGTCGGTGACAATTGGTTCTGAACCGCTTTCCGCCCGAAGCTTCGCGACCTATGTGGATCGGCCTTGGGTTAGCCTCCAGAAACTGAAATCAAGCACTCAAACAACTTTATGCAATTTTCCGGTCACAGAATCAACATGCACCCTATTTCAAGATATTGTCTGGTAACCTGGCGCCATTCCTTCTAACCGAAGCATGGTTCCCTCTATTATAAACCACTGTTCTTTCAGGTTTTCTGTTTTGTTTTGCGTTCGTTGTGTAACAAAAGTGCATCAACACTAAAGCGTCGGTTCTTGGGCACCTATAGAAATAAATGAAATGAAATGGTGACTTGTATGACGGTGTACACAGTTTTAGTGGCACTCTTAGCCCTAACTAATAGTAGTATATGCCCTAAGTAACTGTAATTTGTCCTAACTAAACTGCTAACGGGAAACCAAAGCTAAGCTCTGTTGGAGTAAAATTTACAGGTGTCAACATCGTGCAACTGTGGCACCAGGTATGAGGAAAACTAGAGGCACCAGGAAAAGTAGCGATGTCTTGTATAGACCGACGCCCTGATTGCTACCCCACAATGGACAAGCGGAGAAAGGAATTAAACAGAGAAAGAATAAAACATAATGCCAGCTGGGTGCGCACCAAGGTACATTCTATCTTTTTTCATGTCGTGTGTGTACAAGGTGTACACTATATACGTACGTATATACAGGGTGTTTCAGCGAACACATTAAATTATGTTTAATTGCCTGTGGCAGATAGCACAATTCTAGTCCACGAGCTGATCTACTCGAAGAGTCGGACATTACTTGCACAGAAAATTGATATGCATAATTGACTAATTCACCAAAATTCACTAATGAATTTTGAACTAACTACCTTATGGTACATTTTACCATTTACGAGACGTGCGCCGTCAAACTTCATGTAAAAAAATACAGTGCCATTCCACTTACTTTCTCGACAAAGCGTCGCTTTATGCAATGAAGCACAAAAGTAACTGGAAAGCCAATGCATTTCTCCGCAAAGTTCGGGAATCAATATCAAGAAACAGGCGTCTCCCTGAAATTCGTTCAAAGTGGATCCACCTTGCGAACTTCCCGGCTAGAATTTCTAAATTGCAATATATGCCATAAGGTAGTTAAAAACGTAATTAGGGATTTTTGTTAATTAGTCAATTGTGCATTTCATTTTTTGTGCAAGTAACGACCGCCTCTCCGACTACACCAGCTCATGGACAAGTATTGCGCTAGCTCCCTCAAGCAATTTTTTAATAAAATTTTTGAAAGTGTTCCCTGAAACACCCGGTATATATAGAAAACTTCGGCCACTGGGTTTGTACCCATTCTTAGTCTCAGAATGCCTCAGAATGGAAGTGCTACTGGCGTCAACGCGCGACACATACAGAAGCTCTGCATCAACGGCAACAAGTTCAACGGACCGCGTTAGGAGGTAACGCCGGCGCAGGACCTTCGAAACAAGCGAAAAACGCTATGACCCCGGTAGACGCGCCGAGTGGCAGCAACTCCAATCACGTGTTCCTTCCACACGTCTTAGTTAATTACCACTTCCATTGTTCCCGCAGCGCTCAGCGGCCTCAGCTCTTGCGGTCACTTGCATGGGTTCAGAAATCAACGAGCCATTTTTTAACAGCGGCGCTGTTTAAGCCGGCCGCAATTCGTAGCGCGTTAACAGAAAAAAAAAGTGGGATGTGGGCCGATCCTGGCGGTAGTGCAGAAAGGGTCCAAGCGCAATGGCACATACCCCTGTGAACCAGCGAAGCTGAGCCTGGCTAAGTCTAGGTAAGCATGGTTGAGACAACTTAGGCTGAGTCAGTCATCGATAGCCAATCAATTGCTAATCGATAATCGACAAATTTTCAATAAATTTTCAATAAATTTATTTTCAATAAATTTTCAATAAAGTGCTGGGGATGACTTGGTATTGCTTAGCTATATAGCCCAAATACGTGGTAGATACCTTGCGATAGCCAATCGATAGTCAATCAATAGCTAATCGATAATCAATCAATAATTACGATAATGCCCAACTCGGGCGCTGTAGGTATTTGTAATAAATAAATAAATTAATTCATAAATTCCGGAAAATGATGGGGATGACAAGGTAGTGCTTAGCCTAACCCAAAAGCCAGGACTAGCTAGGTGCCCATCAGCTCCGCTCTCTCTTTAGCATTGCGCCTCCAGTGCAAGCGTAGCTTCTTGTCACAAAAAAATGTTCACCGTTTGAGCAAGTATCACAGAAAAGTTTAAGAAGAACCGTGTGCAACTGGTTTCGCTAAAACGGAAGAACACTACGCAGGAATAGTACTTCAGTCGGCTCCATAAGCTGATGCATTCGCTTTGTCGATTACTTGTTCGCATCGTTTTTCAGACGCTGACCCACTTCACGAACGGACCGCAAAGCTGGGCATCGTACCGATGATAAAGGCAGCAGGATCGCTGACTGGCGCAGCGTATTTGCTTTGACCTGCTGCACGTTCGGCCGGCTGAGGCTCTTTCCGCTGACTTAGACAGTGGATACAGTGTCATCATTGGCAAAACCATTGAAAGGCACTGACGAATGTACATGATCTGTGCTTTATGGCGCTGGTGAGCACTCATCGACCTGTGCAATGGCGCGCTACCTTAGTTTATTTGTGATCATGATGAACACTGTCTTCAAGCACCTGTCTCCGGCGTGCAAGGAAGGCTGTACAGCGCTCTTACATTTGTCGAATGTTACATTTGTCGATCAAGGTTGAATTCTGCATCGCAGTACTGTATAAATGGCGATTTGGTGAAATGGAGCGAACTTTCGAATAAAACCTTCTGAAAAGTGTTCAACATCTTTTTTGGTCAATGCGAACCTACGCGAGGAAGAGCAGAGCGATGCCGCGAAGGTTCTGGCAAAGTCATTACAGATAGGCGGCAGCATGACACATGTAATGTGTCTTTTTTTTCCACCTCGAGTAACCTGGACATCAGACCCCGTATTCGCAAAGAAAGTTCTTACACTAGAATTGTTCATTGGAGCAGATGCCAGTTGATTGTGTCGTTTGACATATTATTTATGAAGGCCATCGGCCAATGGCTAAACAGTCATTACAAAAGAAAAGCTTCGTGAATTGCGCCGTATAGGTTAGCCTCCAGAAACTAGAATCAAGCACTCAAACAAGTTTATGCCATCTTCCGGTCACGGAATCCACTTGGGCCGCTATATTGTAGCGATGCCTTTTCGCGCTTATCGCGCTTTGTCGGTGGTCAGCGCGACGGTCCACTCACGATATCAACGTTGATAACGCGAGCGGACCGTCGCTCTGACCACTGACAAAGCGCGATAAGCGCGAAAAGGCATTATTACTATAAAGGCATCGCTACAAAATACCGGCCTTGCACCCTATTTCAAGATACCGTCTGGTCACCCGGCACCGTTCCCTCTATTCTAAACATGGTGGCTTCTTTGAAGGCGCCCATATCCTTATGTTTACAGCTTTAGTGGCACTCTTAGCCCTAAGTACTCTTATTCATGCCACTCTTAGCCCTATATGGCCTAGGTAACGGTAATTTGACCTAACTACTTCTAACGTAAATTTAGAGGTGTGAATATCGTGTAACGGTGGCACCAGATATCAGGAAAAGTAGAGGCACCAGGAAAAGTACCGGTGTCTAGAGGACTCGCGCCTTACACTGTTTGAGGGTATACAGGAATGAAATCATAATGCTAGCTGTACGCGCACTGAGGCGCACTCTAACTTGTTTATATAGAGAGTGTAGTAAGGTGCACACTATATGCGTGTATATATACAGGGTGTGTCAGCGAACACTATTTTTTTTCGATTGCCTGTGGCAGATATCTCAATAGGTGACCCGTAAAATAGCGAGGGATTGTGGGATGGGCTGTCTGCTAGCTGCTTCCGGTTCGAGTCAGCGCAGCCGCCGCCACGGTTTCGCCGTTGAATTTCATTGATACGCTTGCAGTCCGTTCTTCTTTCTGGGGTTTTACGCGCCAAAACCAGTTCTGATTATGAGGCCCACCGTAGTGGAGGGCTCCGGATTAATTTTGATCACCTGGGGTTCTTTAACATCCACTACAACGCAAGCACACAGGCGTTTTCGAATTTCGCCTTCATCAAAATGCGGTCCCAGCGGCCGGGATTCGATCCCGCGAGCTCGTACTCAGCAGCGCAAATGCCTTAGCTGACTGAGCCACTTGCGCTTGCAGTCCCGCTTTGTCCCACTCGAAGATTACCCGGTTGCAGGTGCCTAGCAAAACCATCGTCGGCTGTTCAGCCGTTGGCTGCTCAAATTCAACCGTTAAAGGTGAACACATTTAACTATTGCCTTGCAGCAACGCTTGCTGAGTCAGCTGTGCACAAGCATCAGAGGAATGGCTGCCACTTTCAAAACTGTAACAAGGCAGAGACCATCCGTGAACAAAAAGAAAATGAACATACAGTGTCACAATTATCAGGCGATGATTAGCTTTGTAAGGGCCGACACGGAATGATTCCCCAAGTTATTTCTTTCTCTAACATTGACTCAGGCAACCAGAACTATTTCAGTACTCGCATGCGCAGCCGGGAGGAGGAGGGTTGCCGCTGAAGCCCCCCTTCCCCACTTTGCATGCAAGCGGACTGTGTTCGTGCTCTCTTGCAGGTCCGCTGGCCGTGCGGCGACATTGGCCAAATCGCGGAGCAGAACCCGCTGAAATGTGTCGTGTATTAGGAAGCGCTTTCTTCCTACAAGGTTTACCTTGCAAGCTGCTATTCATTTTCTAAACCACTGGGACATTGCTCGTACGCACCAGTGTCAAGCAATTATAATGAAGAATATTTATATAGCGAACCGTTGTAAAATACCAATATTCGCGGTTAATATATTACATTTCGCCATTTCGTGAAAGTAGTCGCTTTGAAAGTCGTAACTTGCGGATACGTTTAGGGCTAGACTTCAACTAGTCCACAGATGTAGTGGTGGGTAGCATAAAGAAAATAACTTTCTGGCAACATCAATGTTAATTTTGTTGGTGTGTTGTGAAGTGTATCAACTAAAGCTAGCCGTTTTCTCGGCCAGCAAAAACTCAACACAAGTAAAAGTTGAACGCTTTTGTTTTCATTCACACATTCAGTACCGGAAAAACACTGACCTCCACGCAGTGCGAAAGTGACAATCTGCAGAAGCAATTATCATGCACAACGGAAATTTGTACATAATGAGTGAAAATAGATCCCAGAAGATCCAAACCAATGCGAAACCATGGCTGCGTCTTTTTCTTTTCTCTTTTCTTAACCTTGGCTGTACATGTCGACGAAAAGTGAACAAAATGTATGGCCCAAAAACACACCCACTCAAGTCCTTCATTACAAGTATTTCACTGGCAACAGATGGGCTGCCGTCATGACAAATGAGCCGAGCGACACTGCTCTTTTGTCAGTCCACTCAGGCTTGCACAGAACTGGTTTACTCATGCAAAATTAATACCTGCTCGGAATATAGAGTGGAATACTTGTGCTTACCCGTGGTCATTAGGAAACCTCGAAAACTTGGCAGAACTGTAATTGCCGATGTTCGAACACCACAGAGCCACGCAACACATGTGATGCCCCGATTTAGCCATCTTCGTCTAATGCATGGTTGACCTGGTTTCCTGCGCCTTCCGTTCTTTGCACGCCTGATCAAGCTCTGTCTTATCTTTCCCATCTTCACACTTGGGACGACAACCGAAGCAGACGACTAAGAGCGATATGACTTGTGGTATCGCTGAGCGAGTGGCAAGGGTGAGCGGAGGAAAGCTCGACTGACGCACGATAGGGACCACCATGGAGGAAGGAAACCCCAGGAGAGGCCCTGGCCAGCACGCGCGTATTGGAGAAGGTGTGGCGGAAGTCACGTGCTGTTTTTCGCAAAGGAGCACTGGGACGGGTACCCCAAATGTCAACGTTGCCATGGCAACCGCACTCCTGAAGTTTTCGCTGCTGGTCTCGGTCGCTGAAAAGTGAGATACGATTTTTCCGCCGGTGTCTTTCCCGCAGCATCTTTTGTTCGCGAGAAAAGCTGACTTTGGGGTTTGGTGTGTAAGCTTGAAAGTTGTGTTTTGGGTCTGTGAGTGTGAGTGTCGGCCAGCAACAGATACACTCAAGCAATCACGGCGCGAGTCTTCGTTGTATTCTTCAACGTGCCACGGAAAAACACAGGAGCGCGTCTGCTTCACTAAAACTGCTACAGAAGTTTTGTCGGCTTTGTTTTGACGCGCGTCAGGAGCACACACTTCCGGCGGCTCGTAACAATGCAAGTTCAAAGTTCGCGCCCATCTGCTGCGGCGAGTGGCAGAACCCCTGATTGGAGGCGCAAAGAGAGGTGGCACACCAACATGGCTGCACTTCCGGCTTCAAAAAAGTGACGTCAGGGCCTCTCCTGTTTTGTTTCCTTCCTCCATGGGGACCACCTTCCCGCGCTTCGCCCGATTTAAAATTCAGATAAAGAGAAATAAGAAAAATAACTTAGCATGTCCGGCAACCGCTAGGAGCGCGCATGTTCCTTGAAACCGAAACTAGCTTTACTTTCCGGGGCCTGCGGGTACAACTTCAGAAGGCAGCGGCATTTGCCCCTCAAATTCGGATGCATACTATCCTCCACCAATGGGCGCGCACTCTAGACTGACGTCATGAGCCGGACGACCGGTGACCCCGTCAACGGAGAACATGGCAGCCCGCGCTTCGAACTGTGCCGAGTCGCGTCAGCGGGACTATTTCTTTAAAGTCGATATTCGCTCAATCCGCCCGTCCGTTCCGCCCGCGAGCGGACATGGTGCGTATGGCTGTGTGATCGTCTAGGCGAGCGGACGCAATTTTGCCATTCACATGCCTGCTCGTCTCTCACTGGCTGGTACGAGGCGGATGGCGTAGGACGTCGTCACGGCAAACATGGCGCTTGCTCGAAACGAAGCCAAGCGCGGACGCGAGGCTTAAGTTACAGCCGCGTCAGAAACAGTATATTTGACTCGTTCTTGTGATTTTTACTAGCGTTATCCAGCACCCGCGGTGATAGTCATCGAAGGCAGCAAGCCGGTGTATCCTTTCAGGCCTCAACAGTCCGTGCGATCGCTGACAGAAACAGACGGAGCTCAGAAAGTATGTAGTGTTTACGCGATCGTCGGAAGAAATATTTTAAGCCGTCGACTTCGTGATTTTTGCGCCGTTCTTCGCATGTGCATTGCAAACGACAAGCCCATCACATACACGTGCGTTCCGAGTATACATGTCCAGGGTGTGGCGAAGTGAAAAGTGTCCGATCGGCGCACCCAGCATGCGCGACTTGTATGTGTTTTTTGTTATGCGGTTAATTGCCACGAAGTGGTGAACCCAGTCCTTTGCAACCTTTAGAAGTGATGAAGATCAGTAGCGATAAGCTTTATTCCCTCTTTATCACTGTGGTTCCTTGAACATGTTATACCGCGTGTGAGCCGTATTGCCGGCTGCGATGCGCCGTGGTGACCGCGACGTTCGAGCTGTGTTGTTGCTGTTGCGAACAGTGTTCGCAAGATACAAATCGTGATATATATGTGTCGCAGCGGTACTAGGCGTAAAATTGCTCGTTTTATGCGATGTGCGCGTGCTCAGAAGTGAACTGTGCCTAAGTGTTGCCAATCGCGTTTTCTTATGTCGTACCCCGATAGAGAAGCCCTGTCACACCGGCAATTTCTGCTTCGTACATGTGTCGTTTGTTTAAAAGTTGTTACAGCACTTTTGAAGATGCTTCTATCGGTGAGGGGAACTTAGGGAACATCATAATAGTTACATACGTCAAGACATACTGCGCTGTCCTGAAATGTGGACACGCCTGAGCACTAAGGCAATGAAATTTTGGGCAGCCTTGATTTTTATCATGTGGACAAGGGTGTGAATAACAGGAATTTCCTAGATTGCACGAAGTAAATAGCGTTATAATTCGAGATGCAAGCGGCTTGCATATGCAAGAATCCTAACTGCTTGTTTTTTGCTGGTGACCAAACACAGAGCCTGTGAAGACACCAGTGGCATGGTAGATGAATATATTATAGGTAAGAAGTGGATGCTTCCTTCTGATTCTGTACACATGTACGTTTCCTGACAAAAGCAAATATGCGAGTAAAAATAAACAAGTAAGACTGAACAAAGGTGTAGCAGTGATATATGATATTCTGCTAGCATCCTGCAGAATCGCATGAAAGAAATTTTGCCGACAGTTCTTTCTCACTGGCTAGTCATGGTCACGGTACTAATGCAAGCAGAGAAAGCTAAAAGAAAGTTCACCGTTACTTTGTAGATCCACCCTAGTTCTTTCTGGGGTTCGTGTCGTCCGTTTTGGCACGAGCCTTCAGTGTAATGCAAACAAAATCCATTACTAGTACCAGCATAATCTGCCTCAGAAGTGCTGTAGGTTCTATCTGTTCTGCCAGCAGTCAGTGTCGAATAATGTGCCTTAAACTGACTTGTGCCTGCAAAGAATGCCCATTAAGTGTTTTCCCGGTGCTCTTTCATCTAACTCTAGGCGTACTGCTACCAATCATTCGTGGTTGTAGAATACTGGACGCTTTAAGTGGCCGTCTCGTTGATCGTTATTATGCACGAGCCATGGTTCCACTCATGAACTCAACCATTTTCAGCTGCGCTGCCAGACTATGGAAAAAGGCGAGCCTCGCCTCTTGTCATTCTTTTGCGTGTTCATGGCCACAAAGCATTGCGCTTGAGAATTCAGCTGCAACCACAATACAAAGGGTACCTATTGGCTCTCATGAGAATATTCTGAACACAAGTTCTCATAAATATGCAAGCATTAGTTATGTGATCGCAGCCACCCAATGAGGACCAAATGCTGGCAAAATTTGCAGTTGACTCGATATTATATTAGCCACACTGTTTTGGCCAGTGTACTAAATTTTTTTCTTTTGACATGAGTTTACTACCCAGCCAGAGAAGATACTGCCAACTATCAATTTTAAAACCACACACAGGGACACTTCTTTTTTTTTCATCATTTTCTGTATATGACACCCAAGCCCAGCTGCATGTGAGAAAAATAAATCGTTGCGTAACTAATAGGAATTAGTCCTGCACAAAATATAACACCTACTCATGTCTTGATCGTATAAGTTGTGTTGTTCATTTGACGCACACAGTAACATGTAAACACAATATGTATGCACACCTTACGATTACGTGCATGTGTGTGTAAATAAAACAGCACGACTTCTCCTATCAAGACACGTCGCACCAACTAGACCCCATCAAAGTTGTTTTATGCAGTGTTCAGCTGGTCTTATATAAATTTTATCATTTGGTGTAGGTACAATATTTCATACCTCTATGTAAACCAATCTGTGGACTATACGCTGCATGTCAGAGCGTATATTTTAGACCAATTACAGTACCTGAGGCAGCAGTTTTTTTTATTTAGCATTTTCATCGCTTATTACAGTGCTCTTGGTGATTATGCCATGTAAACAACTCAAAGTGTTGTGTTTAGTATACCAGAATTGAAATACTAAATGCAGCTACACTACTTCACACACTTGTAGGATGAATTTCACTGCTCCTCATTCTGTCAGGTGTTTTTCTTCAGTCATACATTGTGACTGCATTTGGCGCCAAGTTCTACGGTCACTTTCACCCCCTTGGGCCTTTCGATCAAGCGAAATCTCCCTCTTCAACAATCAATTCAGTGGAAAGCAACCGCTGAACCGATAGCTCCAAGACCAATTCCTGCGTGTTGTTGGCCGATCACATTGTTGTTGTTGTGAATAAAATTAAATTCGCTCGCTCGTGTTACACGTATAAACTAACTAAAATGCCAACGTCTACAGTTAATTACACAGTTCGGTCAGGAAAAATCATCAGTTTGTAGCCTCGCGTCTTAAGAAGGCGCTTTGCATATACATGTAAGAAACCGTTTTCTAAGTGATAGGAAGGAATTGATCTAAACTTTTATCATCAGTGTTGGGTATCCCCTCCGTATCACGTAGGTATGAGGTAATCACTTTTCAACCCTGCCGTGATTCCTATATATTTAATACTTCCAGATGTTCTTTTCTAAAGCTTCAAAAGCTCTAACAGGTTTGTTGTAATTAAATTAGATGTCAGCAGTTGAAAGTGGAAGAAACACGAATACTCATAAAATGACACTCATTTCTGGCCAGCAGCAAAATAAGATCGTTTATTATATACAGCTTGACAGTCTGTTCTCTGTAGAGCAACACATCATTAGAAAAGGTGCACATGCAACTCAGTGTCGGGAAAAAATTGGTACAATGACATTTCTATGAATGCAGTTACTGCTTTGGCACAAATTTTTGCTTCAAGCATGTAGGACACAGACGTGCATGATTTTCGTTAAACAGAACAGAAAGATAGAGATTAGAAGCCTTCTGGAGAATGGTAGGATGCTGGGTATATTAATTTGCATTGATGAGAGTAAAAAGCAATTCATATAGAAACTATACTGTGGAAATAAAACTGCATAAAAGACACCTCAACTTTTAACAGATTCAAGTTTTCGTTTTGCCTCTATGGCAGAAAACTTGTCGTTTGGTGTTTTGCATAAGTTGTTTAGAAGGGTGTTTCCTGCTGCACTCAAAATGTAATGCATGACTTCTTGAGGAGAATGCCCATTAACACAAACATCCAGGTCATCAGTATCATTCAGGATACCATACACAAGAGCTACTAATACTTCTTTCTGCTTAGGAAGTGCAAAAAACCGAGTGGCGAAGCGTGGACTGCTAAGCCTGTCAAGCACTATTTCTGTGGTAAGTACAGCATTTATACCAAGTTCACGCGGGAACTTCAGCCCACCCCTGGTCATGCTCCTAATAAGGACATTTCTCGTAATATCTATCTGTAACTGGGGTCAAGATGTTGAAGTTATAGGCTTTTGAAGGTCGTCTGAAAGCCAATGGCCCTTTCGTGGAGTCTTAACGTTGACAATATTCCACCATGTTAGCAGCGTGTTGATGTACTGAGCCGTGCTATTAGCATGCTGAAGGTTCCTATTACGAAGTGCTGCCGCAGTTTATGAATTGAATATTCTCAATGCCAACTTTACATTTTGTCTCTACATGTTAGAAGCATTTAACGTCTTCAATGACAATGTCGGAGCATCTTCAAAAGCTCATTTTGTTCAAACTCATGCAGCTCACATAAAGTGCTGAATGATGCTGTCAAAATTTTGGGTTTGGGGTCTGTACTTTTTGGGTCTGGGAAATACATGCACCTTCCTACATTGCGCTGGTTTAACCAGTTATTTCTGACACATTTCAACAGGGCCCACGACAAAAAACAAAGGTCGTGGTTGGTCGGCTGGATGTTGATACACTATCTTTAGTCTCGGGGGGGGGGGGGGGGGGGCGGCTTGAAATGGAATTGTTGTCAGATATGACCGCAATCATTTTAAACCCAGTATGCTCAAGCTTGACAACTAGCATTCGCAAAAAATCATGCAAGCATTTTGCATCAATTGTAGCCACTGGAAAAATATGCACAATATCTTTGTGGTTAGAAAGGATACTCTGAGTCATAAAAACATACGCTGTTTTTGCCGGGCTTGCAGTGTTGACTGCTGCACCTGTTATTGATCCAGCTTTGAAATCAAAGTATAACTGATTGTGGATTTCATCCATCATTAAAGTTACTATTTTTTCATGTTCTTTCATTGTAGTAGCAACGCATGAACGTGCTCAACAGCTTGTTTGTACAAATTGGTTTGTACCCCCTTTAAATTGCTGACCCACTTCACGAATGGACCGCTAAGCTGTGCATCGTACCAATGAGAAAGGCAGCCAGATCACTGATTGGCGTAGTGTATTTGCCTTGATCTGCTGCATGTTCGGCCGGTCCTCGTAAACGCGTAGTGCACCGCCTATACAGGCGCCACTGATAGCCACCTAGCGGGCGCTTTCGAAAGTACGCTTAGGAGTAGTAGCAGACGACAATCCTTTGCAGCAAGGATGGCTGAAGTTCGCGACTGCGATTTCCCCTCTTTTCGGGTGGCAGACTGCTTCTTCCGTGGTGGCAGTTGCATGAAAGGCGCGGGCCTCTATAGGAGCGGAGATGTACACGATAATACCGAATTTTGGGACAACCTAGTTCGCCTACATGCCACGTGCGTCCAGCAGACAAGCGCAATGAAGCATAGTTATACGAAGCGGAGCTCACCTTAAGTACCCGCTTGGTTTTGTCGACAAATGCACTGTCTCGGGCGTTCTTTTTTTTTCAATTATACTATTGCCGTAAAAGTGTTTCTGTACCTCCATAATATAGGCACACGTCGCTTGTGCAGACTTATGTCTCAAGCAACCACGCATGGCACCATATCTGTACACATAGCAGTGATCTTTATGCCGATGAATAGATGTGGCATCGTCGAATCCGTACCGTCAAAGTCGTCTCATAAAAAGTAATCGCGAATTTGTTAATGAAAATATGTACACTGTTTAACGAAGTCATCAAATGCACGGGTGAATAAAAGGGCGAGTTAGCGCTGTACGGCTGATGCAATTCCGTTGCATAAGTCGACGAACGCTTCAGTTTTCGCAATTTCAAGTTCCCGTAGTGACCTGCTTGTAAATATACAAAGATAAAGTCTTACCACTTTTTAAGTATATTTTTTCGAATGTTACGGCAGAGAGATGCCACAAGATATACTTAAAGACGGAACAGCGCCGGCCAAGGTAGATGGACGCTGGAGGCAAGGCCACGTTTAGTCCTTTACGGTGTGGGCACTGTACTCCGACGGCGCAGAATATAACTCGAAAGAATTCAATTGAGTACAAAATGCGCACGTAAAAAGGGACTACGCAGTGAAACAAACAAAGCACTCTCCGTGGTATAAGTCTGCTCAGACAGCATCAACTCGTGAAGACTTCCCAAACGTGACGTGAACTTTTCGCGAAAATCGAACAGCCAATACCATATGCAGCAGCTAACAGCAATCCTCGCCTGAGCTACCTCTTTTCTTAACACTTTTCCCAAGAAACCGAAATATTGAAGATGACGTCGCGCGAAAAGAGTACAGCTGAAGACACGCCGATAAAATACGTGATTTAAGCCCGTTACAAACAAGGTGGGGTGAAAATTTCGCACTTAAAAAAAATCAATAGCTCGACACGAAGCAACTAGCAACCGTTGAACATGAGCGAAGCCGTGCATGAAATAGATCCGAAAACACGAACTGCGTAATAACTGTTGCGACGCGCCGCATACCACCCCGCCTAAACGGGCCGCATAACCAAAGTTTTATAAGGCCGCACAAAACCTACAAAATCGGGCCTTGCAAGCCTCAAGCAGCTTTAACATACGACACGGTGCCGTCGTGCGCCCTAGCTAGAGCACCGCAGTAAATAAGCGGCATTCAAAACCTAAGCGAAATGCCTCTATAAGCCATACGCTGCACTGCGGACAAACTGGCCGTGATCAACTTCATCGCTTACCAGTGCAAACTTTATCAAGCGCAAAAAAAAAAGACACCGAGATGACAAAGAACAAGAAATTTAGGGGAAGCATATATCGAAGGGCCGCTAGTCTTATTATTTCTGCGTGGGTGACATGACTTCCGATTCGCAGTTAGGATATGTTTCCTGATCTATATAATAAGAAATTTCATTCATTCACCTTTTTAACTAGCCAAATTGCAATTTAAGACGCAAGTATAACGACCGCCTCTTCAGGTAATCCGCGTTTACGGGCTGATAGCCTTAAATTCTTCGTGCCTATAAAAAAAACGTTTTAACTGCAAATATAAACAAATATTGAAACAACAATATAGACAAACATATGCAAATATGCGTATATATGAAAAGAAACCTCACCGTGACAAAGGCCCTAAGTGCGCAGAAATGTATTTTATTTTTCAGAAGAGGCACACCACCTCCTGCCTGAGGACTGTCGTTGTACGGGGTGAAAGGGGGTTAGCGGGCTTTTGATTTCGATGTGCGAGAGCGTTCACGGCGGCGATGCTCGTCCAAAATGTGTCACAAACTCTGACGCGGACAAACTCCGTTCCGGCGCGCGTCCTGGCTCGTGCAGATACGAGATGTCTTCTTCGACGGGAAAGTAGCAACGCGGGTTCACGCGGTCGCATCACGTACGTGGTCACGTGATCGCCTCACATGGTCACGTGCTCAAAGCGTTCTCGGGAACGTCTGGGAGCTGCGTCACATTCATGGGGGTCGTCAGGTTTCGCTGCGACCCCGAAGTCTCGATTCGAGTGATCCGAGCAGCCATGGATCATCGCGAGTGGTACGCAGGCGGTGCGGAGGGCTGCAGTGGCCCAGTCGGTGGAACCCTGGGATCGAACGTGGCGTAGTTGTACCGCGGTGGCGGCGGCGGGTAACCGTAGAAGTCCTGGGGAAAAAAAAGAGAACGTCCACATTTCGGTATGCGCCATTGCGTGCGCGTGCTCAAGAATTGTGGAACATTTTGCGGCGTAATCAAATCAGATTGTCTGTTTGCTTATTTATATCGGATTGATTGACTCGTGGGGTTTAGAGAATTCGACTAGCCAAGCATCCTATTTGCTACCCTACACTGGAGGTCAGGAGGAGAGGTAGTAGACATAAGAAGAGAGGGAGAGAGTGAACGCTGCCCGCACGCTTTATAGCACGTACAGCAGGACTATACAAACGGTCACTGAGGCCGGTGTTCCTCAAAAACTGAAATAACGCACGAATAGCTTCCTGCGCCACCGACGGATGCGGCCACGGTCCGAAAACTTGGGCCAGGTTCCATAGGATGTTCTTAGTCGTGGGGTTTAGCGCCACAAAGTAGCACTGGGGATAGGAGAGGGGCCCGTTACTTAGAGAAGGACGACCGCAGAAGCACAACACACGTGCACAGCGCTGACACAGAATGGCATAGAGTCAGACACAGGGTGCAGCGGTATGTCCTTTGTCTAGTGCGCCATGATTTAAATGTCGGCATGGCGTTCTTATTGACACTCTAGCTGCAGATTCCGTCGAACTTCTCCCGCCATGATGCAACTTTACTTTGCCGCCTCTGGTTAGGAGTGACTTTTACGAAAGCCTGCTCATTCCTTATTGGCATGTCGACGCACCTATCTGTGACTCGTGCAACTGTGATGACATGATCGAGCACGTGTTGTGTTTTTGTAATCTTTATGACATCGAACGCGACGTTCTTCGGAGTGTATTAAACCGATTAGACCGCAGGGTCATTGCTACCATTCATGAAATCGACTGGCGTCAGTGATCGATTGTGAAGTGTTGAACAACCGCACGTGTTCATACTGAGAGTACCTTCTTCCCTCTCTCTCCTTTCTTTATTTTCATCCCTTTAAACCCCTTCCCCGGTATCGGGTAGCAAACCGGACGTGAGTCTGGTTGACCTTACCGCCTTACTTCTTTTCCTCCTTCGCCTAATTGCGTATTCTAGGCGTTATCTCCTTCAGAAGCCAATTAATTCTGTCCACTGCAAATTAAGTTTCCCCACATTATTTGCATTATTACGACCGTGGAGAAGCGTGCATCTGCAGTACGTATTTAGAATTTTCATTTTTTTTCCCAGTGAGTTTCGGCAAGCTTGAAGAATGGGAAATAACTCTCTACAGGAACGCCAGATGCGATAACATAAACAATTTCACGTCTAGCGTACTTGGAAAGCGCCTATCCAGTTATCTGAAAGCATGCCCAATGTGAAGTAATGCGAAACACAATGAATAAAGAGAAAACGCTACTTGGCGACATATTGAAACCGTGAGCAAACGCCTGCTGCCGGCAGCCTTCCAACTCGCGCTACTAAAACGCTTCACACGTATTGTTCGAACGCGCAGCGCACGCCCACTCCGAAGTGTTTCAAAATAATGCGATACGTTTTGAGATGTAATTGTGTCTTTTGCCTATGACGCACTACCTTAGCATGCGCATGTGTGCACACGCAGCACCTGAAGGAGATTTATAATGTGCAGAACATTTATAGTGATGCTCTGTGTGTTTCTTTGCAACTGAAGCATTGTCTGGTCATCCTCGCGTTCGTACGCACGCCTCATCTGAGATGTTTGCAATGCTCCCAGGGGAGCCTTCATTTAAGATGTAGGCGACACGTATTAGGCATTATTATTTTCATCAGTGACTTATATTCTGACGCACTGTCCTGACCTGCGCAGTGCCTCAGAAAATTATAACCGTTCTTTTTGCATATTTAAAACTGCATCCACTGTCTCTCTTATCATTTCTACATATGCACCTATGCTGTAATTCCAACCGAGATTTGCAGTGCGTACAAAAAGTTACAAAGGCACTAAAGTCTACTTACGTGGATTGAATGCGAAAGCATTCTGGGTGTGTCGACTGTGTCGACGTCCATACTATTTCAACATCCATGTCATGTGACCTTGCCACATGACGTTATCACTTCGTCATGCGCTCGAATTGGGCAAAGTCAATTTTGAGGGTGCGCAAAGTCAATTTCGGGAGTGGGCCAGGTCGGTTTTGAACGTGGGTGAACACAATTTTCGAATTGGGCAAAGTAAATTTTGGGGTGTGGGCTAGGTCGGTTTTACATGGCATTGAAATGTGACGTCATCACTTGGTCAAGTGGGTTTTGGTACCATCGGATGTTAAGAGGAAGCTTTAGTTCAGGAGCTCCTATCTAAATACATGTGAAAGGAGAAATCGATTTTCTCAGCAACCAGTGCACCAAATTTTATGAGGTTCACTGCATTTAAAATCACAATTTAAAATGTAGTGACGGTTGCTTGCGAATTTTTCACTGATGTCCTCCATTTTTAATATAAATTGACAAAAATTGCATATTTTTTATAAAACGAAACTATCAAATATACAACTCTAACTCAGCAATCAAAAATGATATCACAATTCCGTAATTGCACCTAATAGTAAATCTAAAGCGGACAAAATTACATTGATATATTATACATGACTCTCAAATAGACTACTAATTTTTGAGTAGAACTTTTGCAAAATCCTTGTGAACAATGCAAAAAATTCAGGTAAGGTATAACTCGACATATCAAATTTGTTCGCTTTGGTTGTTCTAATGGATGCAGTTTACAGAAGCTGAGATATCTGTTCTAGGTGCAGAGTTACGAATTCGGAAACTCCGTGCTTCTATTTCTTTCAGACTTACGAATTCTTGAAAGTTTCATTTAAAAAATTGCCGTCCCTAAATCGAAATTCCGCTTCCAACAGTCACTAGAATGGAACGTTTCTCTGTTAAGTGCGACATATTTCAGTAAAATCGGCCCAGTGGTTATCTCATAGAAGCATTTCTGCATCATTTTACATGTATTTGAATAGGCAACATCGGAGTTTCGCCCGCGCTAAAGCTTCCTTTAACGCCGGACGGGATTTTCCGCTTCATGGGTCATACAATGTTTTCACGTTAACGAAATAAGCAAGCAAACAACACGCGTAGTGTCCGCGCGACGCATACATTCGTGACTCGGCTTACGTGTCCCGGACATCCCTGCTGGGTGTAGGTGTCGGTGCTGGGCGGCATGGTGTACATGGCGACTCTCTCCCCGCACTGCATTCGCCGCATCTCCTCCAGGTGCGCCCTGGAGGACTCCGTCTCGGGAGAGTTGCGGTCCTGGCACCTGCGACCAAGACCCGGTGTTATATACTAGAGCTTATAACGTATTGGATTGGGTGCCGAGGAAAATAAATCACGTAGATCCGAAGCACGTGTTTTAATCCCCGTGATACGAAGCTCCACGGACTGCCATGCAATCCACGGACTGCCATGCCTTGAGCTACGACACCCACTTCGCCCATGGACGCATGCAGCGCTGTCTGTGCGCGTCGCGCGCGGCTAATACTGGTGTCACACGGCCGATTTTGATCGCTGTTGAGCCTGATCCGGAGCGAAATTATCGACCGTGATTAGCTGCCTCCGTCAGCTTGCGCAAGGGAGCCAATAGCGACCGGGGAAATTCTGAATCGCGATCGAAAGTGCGCTGTGCGACAATCGCACAGCGCACTTTCTAAAGACACGTTTAACTTTTAGACACTTTTAGACACGTTTAACCATGCCGTTTAACCCTCCTGGGGGACACTGGCATGTCTGGAATGGGTCGTGTGTCCGTAACGTGCACTCCGCGTATCATTTCGTGTCTTATCAATTCCTTCTGGAACAGCGCACGGAACGTGCCGCCAGGCAGAACTCTCCGCGAAGAGGAGGAGAGGAAGACAGGGAAACAGAGAGAGAAAGAGAGAGATGTCATAGCCAATGCACAGACCGGCTGAATAACCTATGCAGGGGTAATGAGGTCGAGGAAATCACACATAAAAGGAGGGACGCGCAAAAAAATAAAAGCCTCCACAATTCATTAGAGAGCGTCCTATTTCTCTATCGCATTAGCATTATCAATGTTATTTTATTCGTTACGCAAGGATAAGCTTTGGGAAATGGCTTTCGCCGTGCTTCAGACTTAAAGATGACTGGTAAAGACGATGATAACAGAAGATGCTATCGTATTAGCATTGCTGAAAGTATTGTCATCTGTAACCTGCACGGCTACGTGCGCTATCCTTCAAAGGTCGTCAAAAAGTTCTTTATGGCGCTTTCTAGCGAGCTAGTAGTAGGAGTGCATTTAAATCTTTAACCACTGCTCTTTTGAGGATCCTTGTGACCTCGTGGCCTTCAAGGTGTCACCGAAACGAGCACTAACTCTCGCGAGAGCTGACTTCTAGAGCGAAGCGTAAAGCACCATCTTGAGACTTGAGAGATACGATGAGTCATGAACAGCAGGCATTAAAAGCTACCGAGCAAAAGATTTGTAAAGACACGTGTTCTCGATTGCGACACAATCTAATTTGTCTTTATCTATCCCGCATGTCTCCTGCCGTTGCCATCTGCGTCTCACATTTTTGTGTGGAAATGTCAAGTGCCGTTTAAAACAGCTGTTTTTCTCTATTCTGAACTTTCTTATACCCTTATACGCGTATTAGCCCGAGAGGCTTTGTTGTACACTGTTCCACGTGCCTTTACTTTTTATCTTTATTTCTGTTTTTCAATCAGCGTGTAACAGTAGACGTCAGCAGGTTCTCAACGAGACACCCGTGTGAACAGGAATTAGTAAAGGGTTTTTCAATTAAAGACCGATGCTCTGCAATCTTTATTTCTGAAAAATTATTTGTCGGCACTTTTACTCCTTTCTATATGGCCCCCAGTAAGTTGAAATGTGCGCGGCCCACCGTTTATACCAAGCCTAGGTAAACTGGGTGTAGCCATCTTTTGCCACCTTCCTAAAAGTCGCCTTCAATGGTCTAACTACGCCTTGTTCCGCGCCTTGTTCCTTGTTATAGCAATGTCATTTTTATTGCGATAGCAATTATATGGACCCTCCCAAGCGGATTTCTGCCGTCGGCGTCGCCGTCGCCGTCATCGTCACCGTCGTCGTCGCCGTCGCCGTGAGCTTCCGTATGACGTCAACGGCGACGAAATCGTCGCCGGGCTCCGGACGCTGTATGTGCGAGTGAAAGGGCGCGAGGGACGCGCGCTTTCACGGGGAGCGAACACACGTCGGAGAGCAAATGCGCGTTCTGCGCCGTGGTCTCTGAAGGGCTGCAGAATTACGCGTCTCTTTCCTCCTTTACAATCAGCATATATAGAGCAAACGCGACTTTTTTCGTCGCGCGAAAGGCCGTGGGGGGACGGGAGGGAGGAAGGCGAGGCGACGTTTGCTGCGGCACCAAATGCGTATTTATATAAAAACGTTGCGAGGCGAAAAGGTGGGTAAGATTTCCGACCCAGCTCGACGAGTGTCCCCGTCTGATCTCGTCGAAAATCTCCAAGCCGCCCTCAGAACCACCGGCAACAGTCACCAACGCCGCGTGCGTTCGGTGCGAACGCGGGCAAAACGCCGATGCGTCGACAACAGTTCTGCGCGTTGCTGGTGCTGCTGCATGTCCAAGTTTATACAGCAGATAAAACTACTATGCTTACTACGTATAGCTCTCTACTAATTTGCTATCGCAATTGATGCTTCGCCTTTCGGGTAAAACTGCGACATTTTTTTTTTTTTTGCCCTTCCCCGAAGCTTCACAACGATCCTCTTATCTATCCTACAGTCCAGATGCAGCACTGTCCGACTTATAACAGCGGAGCTGTTTAAGTCGGCTGCAAGTCCGTGACGCGTAAACAGAAAATGTGGGTCGATCTTGACGGTAGTGCAGAAAGGGTCCAAGCGCAATGGCACATACCCTTGTGAACAAGCGAAGCTGAGCCGGGCTAAGTCAAGCTAAGAATGATTGGGACTACTTAAACTTAGTCAGTCATCGATAGCCAATCGATAGTCAATCAATAGCTAATCAACAATCGGTCAATAATCAATAAATTCCGGGAAATGCTGGGGATGACTTGGTAGTGCTTAGCCTAGCCCAAAAGCCAGGACTAGCTAGGTGCCCATCAGCTCCGCTGTCTCTTTAGCATTGCGCCTCCAGTGCAAGCTGTGCTTATTTTTATTTTATGTGCCTCACCGTAAGAATGGGCATTGCTTTTGCATGAAAAAAGGCGTAGTTAAGACACGGGAGGGGATCTTTAAGTAGGTAGACAAAAACGGCTTCACTCGTGTTATCTATCAAGGCTTGTTGTAAACGATGAGACGCGTGCCTTTCGCTTACTGTGGACTGTATAAAAAGAGATAAAAGTGTCGATAAATACTTTGCAGAACTAACGATTTCAGAGTATCAGTCTCAGTCTTTATTGCACCAACCTATACCTAACGAGTGGCGCTAAGCCCTTCAGTTTCGCGGACCAATCAGCGTTTTTGACATTGCTCTCATGAAATCTGAGGTAACGAATCTGTACTCATACTGCCTGCGCTTGCATTCTGGATTTAATTGAAAAGGAGTGTAATAAAGGAGTTAAAATGGAGTGTTTATTTTTCATCGCCACTTTTTCTTTCTTTTCTTGTATTACGGTGCCGTCCATGTCCGCTACTATTTTTGTTTTCCTTCTTTTTGTCCACTTTGTTAGCAACTATGACTAAATAAATTTCGAAGCTGATTTGAGAGGAATGCCTGCACTCTTTGTGTGCTAAACGCCGTGTGAGAACCGTTGTATTCGAGATCAGTGATTTAGCAAACAAACTTTTTAAGGAAATGAAAGATATTCGCTACTGGCCGCTCCCAGTTTGGATAAGTACAACGACATCACTTAAACTAAAAAAAATTACACCGACAATATATTGCTGCGCTTCATTTTTCTTTCCGTCTGTCACTTTACCTCCCCTCCCCTCTATCCCAAGCGTAGGGTAGCAAACCGGATCTTCCCCTCTTGTTAATCTCCCTAACTTTCCCTTTCTAATGTCTCTCTCTCTCTTCTTTCTGCAGTGACACGCAAACAACAGAAAAAAAGAAGCATTTCCATTTAAGTATGATAAAGATCATGATGCCACACGCTGCGCAAGGCAACCGTAACTTGAAATTTTGTAGACAGTCCCCTACTCGCTGACGTTGGCACGGAACCATCTTCGAAAGCTAGATCTTGAAAGCAAAATGTTGCATAACCTAATTAAAACCATGGTCACAGCAGTCAACATGTCCAAAGCTGTAACATCATATTATTTGTGTTTCATGTGCGTCATTAGTTCGTCATCATGTGTCTAATCAAAGTTGGAACATTGTGTCACCGTGCAAGCAAACAGCGCCAACTTCCAGGGCAGCTAGAAACCTTGCACCACCGTCTTCAAATGAGCGTCGCTATTACAAACGGTCATTTATGCCGACTTGGACAGTCTCCACTATTAATTTGGGACAGACGGGTCGCTACAAGAACGATAGAGCACATCCTGTTAGAATGCCCGGCCGCTGGAGACTAAATAGCTTTCAATGAAAGCGAAATGGACAAAACTATAGTCAGGCACGGCTGACGCTGAGAGACACGTCAGGCGCCATGTCACGTCCTTCTAGCGTCCGGCTTTAAACTTGTCATATTTCTTGTATCTTCTGGGCATTGGCTTGCTTGACAAAATTTAGGTAATGCTTTATACAGATTAGAATCACTGAGCCCCATTTTTACATCGCCTTCATTTTGCTTGTAACGGGACCGAACCTCTTTGAACGTAAATAACAAGATACCTTTCTACAGCCTGTTCTTTCCCGCCGCCTCCCTCTTTCTCCTAGGACCCTTTCAATATCCTCCCGCAATCAGAGTAGCTTGTAAAGGCCAAAACACGCATGCAGGCAGAAATATCTGTATTTCACTGTAGAGATTTCTCTCTCACACACACAGATCGTGATGCGTTCTACGTAAATTCTGCAGATTATGTATTCAAATGCTTCGCATAACAATAAATTCCTCGTTGCGTGGGACCTGCGTAATTATTGTTCTTTCCCCGTGAATTCCATCTTTCTCATTTATGACCAAGGTCGTTCAGTGAACTTGTAATAGAGTAGTATTTGGTCTGACCACTCAATAAACGGATTATTCGTTTATCTTCCAGTACTCCTTTCCTAACTTCATTTCATTTTCTGCGTTTACCTGCAGCGGCCACAACAACACAAGCAGTCGTTTTACAGAGCGACAGCATTGACGAATCAGTACACGGCTGACATACATCCTATGTCATTTCGTGGAAAAAGAAAACATCGCAGCAACAGGGCCATACCGAGAGACGAAACAACAGTAGTCCCATGTTGCTAACGCTTTCACGAAATGTTTCCGTGCTCACTCTCTTCCTCTTTTCCTCTTTCTATCCCCCCTTGCCTTTACACCCAGTGTAGGGTAGCAAACCGGACGCTCGTCTGGTTTACCTCCCTTGCGTTCTCTTCTCTCTCTCACCTAACGAGCCCAAGTTCGCACTTTTACCCCCCGTCAGGTCATTTACATCTGAGATCATCACTAACTTAACGAGGTAAGTCCAGTTACACATTTTGCCGG
The DNA here is from genome assembly GCF_013339745.2 of Dermacentor silvarum. Lineage (NCBI taxonomy): Eukaryota > Metazoa > Arthropoda > Arachnida > Ixodida > Ixodidae > Dermacentor > Dermacentor silvarum. Next base: position 78,303,661 of record NC_051163.1, on the reverse strand, counting down.
AAAACTGGTTGGATGAGAGCTAGTCGAAAGAGAAGAAAGGCGGTTCTGCGTGCACAAAAAAGAAGGCTCGAGAGGACGGCGGGATCAGCCATTGCACGAACAACAGCTGCAGCTGACAGCACACAACTGTCGCCGATGTCTTGGAATATAGAGATGGGTCAACCGTGCTCTTTCAAGAACCCAACAGGGGCCACGGCACGCGCTGCCTTAGCATTCGTTTTATTTTCAACGTTCATTTTTCAAATTGTTTCGCAACTTCAGCAGCCAACTTCAGCCATCTTCCGACCCGCTCCCCTTGATTTTTTTTTTCATTTGTTTCCATGCGTTGCATTAGGACTGTCGAAGTGAAAAAAAAATATATATATATATATATATATATATATATATATATATATATATATATAGTTTGAGGAATAGAAGCACGTAGGGGGATAAAAACGAGATGTCCATCCAGTTAATTTTTCCTGCGTGCTTTTATTCGTTCAACTATTTGACTGCCGGATCCTGTGATTATACGCATCACTGATATATATATATAAATATATATATATATATATATATATATATATATATACGCTTGGTCCATTGAAAAGTCCAGTTACTATATATATATATATATATATATATATATATATATATATATATATATATAAAACAGGAGAACGGAAACAGAAGGGCTAGATTTTTGGTAATCACGACCATATAAATCCAGCAAGCAAAGAAATCAAGGAAAGCATAGGGGTAATTAATTGTGGTTGAAATTGAAATGTGCAAAATAATGAAGAAAAGGGGAAATGAAAGTGGATGAAAAGATAGCTTGTCGCTGGTGGAGACCGAACCCACAACATTCGCATTACGCCTGCCATGCACTACCAGTTGTGCTACAGCGACAGCCACCAATCCGTCCACAAACTTGGGTAGTTATGAGTACTGGATCCAGCTCTGGGACTGTTAGCCAGAGACACTCAGAGTCGTGGCGGGCAAATCTGAAACACACATTTTGCGCCCAATGGCGTCACGTAACTCGTGAACTTAGGACAGTAGGCACGTGGCTAATACAACCTCGTATGCTAACTCATGGCATCCCGACTGCCAAATTTGAGACCCTCACTATATATGATTAAACGCTCCTCGTTCATATACAGGGTGCGCTACGTAACATGTGCCAAAATTTAAAAATATATGAGTGCCACTTAGCTGGACAGAACCAAGGTAGTGTTGTTTGCCGCCGCTTTGAACAAGGCAGACTGTTTCTTTGTATTTCGGATAATTACATTCTTAGTTATTATTAATTAACCAATCAGATATTTGGTCAGAGCAAGAATGTCAATCAAAAATTGTAGGCCATCATGAAAAACTCCCGATACATCTCTCTGTTGCTCAACACGTGCTACATAATAACTTTTTATAAGCCCGAAAAAAAACCGCACTATAGTCGCGCGGCACTTTTTAGTGTTTTGCGGGCCTTCTTTAACGCATGTAAAACATATATTTATGTAGCCTGTATTGAGCAACAGAAAAATGTATCAGGAATTTTTTATGATGGCCTACAATTTTCTGATTGACAATTTTGCTGATTGTAACATTTGAAAAGTTAATTAATTAATAGTACCTAATTATGCGATTACGCAAGATACAAAAGAATTGTCTGACTTACTCTAACGTAATGCTGACAAATTTAACACGCATTTACCACTAAATCGACATTGAATTGTTTTCTTACACTGCTTCGCGGAACATATGCGTTTCTTGTAATGGATCCGTGCTACGTTAGCTTTCTCCTTTCTCGTATCTCTAAAAGTTCGTGACTACTCTAGCATTCTGGTGATTTATTGACTGTTTATTCGCTCACACAATAACAAAAAGAAAAAAAGGGGGAAAAGATTCAGCCTTTCTGTTCCCTTTGTTCCGAGGCTGGCAGGTGCCCTTTGAACACCAGCTATCCTCTATGTGAAAATTGTATGTAGTTAATATTTAGTTATGGTAATAACTGTTAATACCATAATTAAATAATAACTACATGCTACTGCTATTTCTAATAATAATGTAGATAATAATCAATCACTAAGTCAATCATTTATTTACCGTGCCCATGAATAACCATGATGTCTAAGTGCTGGCGCATGCATACATTAGAAAAAACAAGAAGAAAAAGAAAAGAAACGGCAGGGGAATGTAAGTAAAAAAAAACAATGAATTAAAATAACAATCTTGAGAAGAAGAGTGCAATGCATACAAGGCACAAGGTGAATACAAAAGAAACGAATGAGAAGGACAGTTGAACAATACGTGAAACAATGACAAAACAACGCACAGCTCGGAAAAGAACAATGACAGCGAGTTATGAAAAATATCAAGATCAAGAAAATAAAAGTCATAAAGACATCGTACTCTGTGGACGGTTGAGTGTTGGTGATGACAGGCAGGAACATGGAAAGGTCTATGTTCTCTGGTGACCTTGCGCGGAATACGAAAAATTATACAACTGAGGAGTTCGGGGCACATGAGGACACCGTGAAGGAGTTTGAAAAGAAACAGAAGGTCAGCGCGATTACGTCGGCAGCGAAGTAAGGGCAACGAAAATATTCCAACACTGCTAGAACAAGGTCCGGTGTCCCATGTATTCAAAGCGGCGATGATATATGCTTAGAAACTTTTTCTGGGCCCTATCTAAATGTCACTGTTGGATCTAGAAATGCCATTCCAGACAACCGACGCGTATTCGAGTTTAGGAAGACAGATTTTTGTGTATAACTTGGCGGAATGGTGTAGGGGAATTGAATTATCTTGATAATCTGCAAACACAACCAAGAGAACGCAAACGCCACATTGCCACGCGTTTAGTGTGACAAGAAAAGTATAAGGTTGTATCAAAAACTACACCGATATCATTGAGCTCGCAGACCTTACACAATGGTACAGAATCTACAGAGTAATAAGAAGAAATGCTTGCGTGGGAAAGTTTTGGTCTGAGCAGCATTTAGGGCGAGGTTATAATATTTGTACCATTTAGAAAAAGAAAACAGGTCAGAGTGCAGGATGCGACAATCATCAAGGGCATCAATGTCGCTGAACATCTTGATGCCATCGGCACATAGGAGGAATGAAGAATTTCAAATAGCGGAAAGAACGACATTAATAAAAAATTTAAAAAGGAGTGGTTCTAATACTGATCCTAGAGGGACGCCGCTAGTTGCCATGTAAGGAGAAGACGTTTGGCCATTGACTTTAGCATAGCATGATCTATCAAGAAGGTAACTGCGCATGAGATTTACAATTTACCAGTCAACACCAAAGTGCGTAAGCTGGATCAGAAGCAGTGAGTGCATGGCTAACTGCATCAAACGCCTTGCTGAGATCACAATATATAATAATAATAATAATAATAATAATAATAATAATAATAATAATAATAATAATAATAATAATAATAATAATAATAATAAAAGAAGACGAAGATATGCTTATTTCGCCATTCAGCAGAGCAATCAACTACTTATATTGGGCCCGCCTCGGCGAAACGTCGAACTCTAAAATGCCGCACTTTACGCCCTCCTACCCTATTGCCTTTTAAATTTGCCTCCAATAACGCAATGGTGGGTTACGTTGGACAAATATCCCTTATTATGTAAAGCACGAGAACGAGCAACCATTTAGATGAAAGAGGGCAAAATACTAAAAAAGTTGATCCACATTGATACAACAGAAAAAAAAACGATATTTAGACGAAACTGCGGCTACTATATACAGCGTACCTATTGTGTGACGACCCCCCTTTAAATACGATATAAACAAAAACGCCTTCTTGGCACTAAGTTCGTTTCGGCACTCTTGGGTCGCTTCTACTCACGAGCCCACGTGCTCGGTGAAAGAGCCGAAACTCACGTCACCGATCACTGACGCTGGACTCGGCACAACGGGTACCACAGCCCATTCGCAATTCATGCTCGTGGCCCACGCACCGATAACCTCCATCGCAATTCACCGTGCGAGGAAGCTGGCACAAATGGCACGGCTTCTCAGACAAGAAGAAGAAACTCACCAGTAGCTGAGGCAGAGAGCGATCGCCACCAGGGACAGGGTGATGACGCCGAAGAGAGGTACGTACCGGTTGAAGAAACGCCGGTGCCAGTCGTCTGCAGAAAGTGGGCACCACGACTTGCATAAGACATGTAGACATAAGACATGTCTACTGGGGTTTTTCAAGGATGTCTTATGGAGGAATTATGTAAAACAAAGTGCTGCGTGCCAGACACATCGACGTTTTGAATATCCTTGCAGATAGATTGAACTTTAAAGCTAGTAGTGCCGGCTTTAAAAAAACAAGCTAGGAACTTGTTAATAACCACATGTATACAGTATCCGCATTAACTTGTGCATTTTCATGCCTCGATCCATGCTTAAATCATTCACGAATTAGTATTTTAGCTGAGTGTTTCCATGTATAATGTATTTTCAGTGCATTCATCGTTTCCCATTTCTGGAATTTATTTTGTGTAGCTGTGTATTTTGCCACGCGCGGCCTCTTCTGTACGATTACATAAAGCAGTTATGTAAACTTTTTCTCTTGTTTAGGTGATTCGATATGTGCACTATTCCAAGTTGCTAATTGTCCATTTTCCTGAGACTGATGCACTGCAATCCTTTTTAGACTGTGCTGAACTCGAAGCGTGTGAACTGTCACGAACTGCGGAGGGACGGGGACCTTTGTCAAGCTTGATTGCCTTTAGCTCCAGCCCCTGCCCCTGCAAGTGAGCTTTGTAAATTGCTTACTGTAAGTAAAGTACTGACTTACTTACTTCGGCTTAGGCGCGCGTCTAAAGAACTTCCAGAGGGGAAAAAGGGGGGGGGGAGGGGGGGCGTAAAAATTAATACAAAGTGTCCCACTACGGCGCGCCTCCAAATCAGATCGTGGTTCCGGTGCGTAAGCGCCCAGATCGTATTTTAATTTCGTTTTAACCTTCAGGGAAGGTTGCAACTCTCTAAGTCTTCAAAAAAACACAAAAAGTGCTGACAAGCTCCAAAAAGTGCCCTCAGCATTTACTATAATATTTCAACAGAATATAAACCAGGGCTCGATAAAGAACAATTAGATAAAGAACAGAATAAGGCAAACCAGGACTTGATTATTTGTTAGTTACAACTATGTGAAGCAAGCAGCAAACAGACCATCAAGTCAGGGACAGAAAAGAGCCCAAGAAGCTAGTAATAAGTCGAACTAGTATTATGCTTCAAAAGGATGGTACGTTGGGCATGTTAGTATTTCATACGAAAATCACTCAGAGCGCGTCGGTGTTCTTTTCTGTGTAGTTCTTGTCATTTCACGCTGTGAATAGTTTCACCACGAACTCAGGAATATCATAGGCGAAATTAACTTGTTTTTTTAATTGAAATGCAACAGCAATAAGGAGAATGAAACTAGTCGCAAATACAAGTTGCCTCACTTGGAAGCCGAACCCAAAAATTTCGAATTTCTTGAGCCGCGCTTGACGTGCTACATCTACCATGGTGGCTCAGAGCCTTCCATCAACATTTATTTATTTATTTATTTATTTATTTATTTATTTATTTATTTATTTATTTATTTATTTATTTATTTATTTATTTATTTATTTATTTATTTATTTATTTATTTATTTATTTATTTATTTATTTATTTATTTATTTATTTATTTATTTATTTATTTATTTATTTATTTATTATACCTGCATTGACCCAGTGGGCATATAACAGCAGGGGTTCCTGAGCGTTTATGGTCAAAAATATTCGCATGTGACAGAACATCACAATATCAAAACGTACAAAATATTATATTAGCAAAAGGTACAATAACATTAGCTATAGCTATGAAGAAATCCTTATGACACAAAGTTAAGAGACAAATACAAAATGCCAGTCAGGTCCACACATGAACTGAACCAAAAGCATTTAGTTTTACAACTCATACGTGACAACGCACAACGGTGAAAAATTCGTCGCTACACGCATCTTCGGTGACTTCACAAGGAAGTCGATTCCAACTGCTTATGGTATAGCGGTCAATTCTTGAATGTAAACTTCCTTGGGCATTTGGGCATGTTTAAGAGATTATAGGTCCTGGGAATATTAGCCCACGCCATTCACGACCACGGCTGAGGGATGTGGTGCATTCTTTCAAGTGTAACGTGGTACGTGAACTCACCAACGTGAAGTAGGAACCAGTTTCGGTCACACGCAGTATCAAGGACGCGGATTCCTCACGACGTCATGACACACTGTCTTGTTCCGTTCCTGTCGCGAATGCTGCAGTGGCTACGCGCGAGCGCTGCATGAAGATGCGTGCGCAGCACTCGCGTTGGATTTTAAATCGATCGCTTCAAGGGCCCCGTTACGCATACAGCACGGCGTCACCGGCGTTGACCGGGAGCGAAAATTGGCTAGCAATCGCAGTGCGGCGTGCGGCGCGGTTCCACCAATCACAGAGCGCGGCGCACGCCACGTGCGCCGCTCTGGTCCTTGCAGCACCACCAGATGGCGCTCGCCTCCGCGCATCCGCGGCAGAAAAAAAAAGAACCAGAAAGCCCGCCTTTGTGCATAGCGTACGCCGCAAGGGTTTCCCGGTAGAGACTACGGTTGTATAAGCTGTTACCGGGAAGTGTCAGAAGCAGTCAGGGACCCTTTAGTGCTATCGCGTTCTACTCTTAGAGGCGAACCTTAAGTGTCTTCCAAGTTTTTTTTACGAGCAACACCACCATACTTAACCTTATTGTTGCGCGACGTCACTCACATCTTTCTTCATGTCATGACGTTCACGATAATGTGAGCGACGCCATCCCGGTGCATGGCATTGCGAGGCAGCCCTTATACTTGCTAAATGTGGGGCCTTATTACCTGCGAGAACCATGTGTAGAGGTTGCAGAACACCAAAAATATGCGTCAGTACTCCCTTATTGTAGCGCTAAGGACCAAAGCTGAATTAATTGATGCTTCATAACTTCTAGCCCAGCTCCTTCAAAATGTGTCTAAAGGAAGATATCTCAAACTCTCGAAGTCATTCACTCCCTGTTCCCTTTATATTCTATGCATTTTCAAGATGTATTCTTCTCTGTCCTGTAGTGTATTGTATTGTAGAATCAAACATTCAACTTTCATTATCAACCATGGTGTTTGAATAAGAAGTACAGAGGAAGATGAGTGCGTGCGTGCGTGCGCTGGCGTTGTTAATGCACTGTGTAATTCTGTTACTTAATATGTGTTCTTGAGGGACGCTTTTCTAGTTCGCTTGATTTGTCCCTTTATATCATTTTTTGCATTTGGTCTTAACTTGCTTGTGTGTGTATGTTATATGCAAAATGAGTGGTGGTGATTTCTTGATTATGCCTCGGTACATGCGACGCAAATGCAGCTAATCTTCCCATTTGTCTGGACTTGCTAAGCAGAATAAAAAAAAACGTGAATTTACAAACTTATTCTCATTGTTAGCATGCAAGTACGCCATGCTTGCGCGAGCCTGTGCCTTCGTTACGTTGTGTTCTTTTATTACGTCACGCTTTAAGCATTCACAAATTTTCAGAAGCATTTACAGCCATGTTCGTTATGTATACGTCATGTGTGTACCATTGTTACGTTACGTAAATGTATATGTGAGCTCGTATTTTCTGTTTCAGACAAATGAGGTGTAGAAACTTCGTCCAGCCGCTAACATGAATTTAAATCGTACAATCTTTTCTTTGTTCTGCGTGAAATGAAAAAAACGTATTAAAGTTCAATCGAACAAAACCGATATCGGGGTTTCGTACTTACGCTTATTCACGTCGCGCTCGCCGAGCACGTAAGTCCTGAACGACGCCCAAAAGCCCGGCTCTCGCTCCTCCTCCGTCAGCGTTCCGGTCGTCACCACAACCACGTCGCGCGACAAACTGTCTTCCCCCCCGCACACCACTTCCGGCTGTTGCTGCAGCAGGACCAACGCGGTGATCAGACAAAACACGAAACGAGAGCCCGGCGGCGCCGCCGGAAACATGGTTCTGTGGGTAATGAACGCCTCCCGCCCCTGGGCTTAACCCCGCCGTCGTCACCGATGTCTGTGAGGCCGTCGTCTGCAACTTGAAGACGCTCGAATCGTCTGCATGTCGTCTGCTGCACAACACCAACAAACACCCTCGGAAACAACCGAGACACACACGAGCCCCACCGCCGCCGCACGAGTTATGGCGCAAGTGGCTCGCGATGCGAGCCGGAATCTCGAGCGACTCGACGAGCTCGCCAGGCGGTGAGAAAAAAAAAAAGATGGCGCACGCGCCGCGCTTGTCAGATCGTCGGCGCTTGTATAGAGACGGTCTGCGAAGCGAGGCAACTGGGGAGAGGCTGCCGACCGCTTGAAGAGTCTTGGGCCTACAGCGTAGGCCGAGCGGTTGTCAACGCAGGGCAGCTGCTTCGAAGGGGTTACTCTGAGGTCTCGGTTTGCGCATGCGAAACGTATCCGTCTTCGGCCACCTGCGCATTCATTGTCTTGCTGCACTAGCCAGGGGCGATCCACTTGCTGCGTCACAAGAAGAACTTATTGCACAGGAGAGGCAGAGATGTCAGCCTCGGTCCTTCTAATACCTCATTGTAGTCAAGAAAGAGCAGTCAGTTTCCCTCTAAACCAGCTGGAGTGACCTCAGTGGGGGTTGGACACGAGGTTTCGGGTTGGAGTCCCGCTCCGTTCAAGTCCCCGAATGCGACCGTCCCGATTTCCAGCAGCGTTGTAGCGTTGCGTGGACGTTTGGTTTCATAGCGTATACTTGGAGCTGTACGCCCTTATTTCTTAATGTTCAGAGCTACGATAGAACAAAAGTTCCGATGGCGTGTCTCCAGTATATTCTATGTCAAGAACGATTGCCCATCCCAGGTCATAAAATGTGTTTACGTATGTTAGAAGCTTGTACAGAACCAACCAACATTCGGATTCAACTATCCACACAGCTGGTGTACAAGCTTGAGCTTATCTTTTAGCTATAAAGCAATGAAGAGTTCAACAATGAAGTTAACCACGCGAAGCCATGTATAGTGGTAAATTTCAATCCACCTATCGCAGAAAGACGCCCATCATTTAGTTCCGCGAGCGAATAGCGTAAGCACATAACGAAAATAAACACAAAAATAGTTTGTGTCATCAGCGATGAACGTAACTGAACGTAAACGTAATGAAATCTATCGAAACCACAGCACACACAAAACACCAAAATAACTCAAGTCCTGCAGATCAGTTGGCAAGCATGCGTACCTGCGAAGTCAATGATATCTAACACGGCCAGACAGAAGGACACACTTCCTTCTATTATTATTTTTTTTTTTTGCTCACGCAGAAAATGTCTCATGCCTGTCATGTAAGGCAGCACAGGCCCACAAACCGGGCGACATCTCTTTCACGTGTGTGGGACTGGCAGGTTTGCCACCGTATACAGGAAAACATCCCTTCCCTTCTGCGAGAATTTTCCTTTTTATGTTGTCACGCCAAGCAGTTGCAGCTGCGTGGGTCGTTTCTTATATTCGAACAAAGAGAAAGAAGTGGAAACGAACGGGTTACTCAGAAATCGTCGCAATTTACAAAGGCCGCGGCTGACGCGGCACATATGCAAGTGTGGCTGCGTCATTCCGCGTCCAGCTCATTACCGTGTTTTCTCGAATTTAATCCTCCCACTGCCTTTTCTTTTTGTTCAGGCCACGGAAACTAGTTCGGAGTGAGAAAAACGAGCCTTCAAAGTACGGAATGCAAATGATAGTTCCTAATGTATAAAGTCAGAACTGAACGGCGAAAACTCATTTCGAACGTTACTGAAGATAGATAGCTTATTAAATCACTGCTTGCTATCACCGCTTCCGATTAACCTATTCGCAATGTCGCACTACATACATACATACATACATACATACATACATACATACATACATACATACATACATACATACATACATACATACATACATACATACATACATACATACATACATACATACATACATACATACATACATACATACATACATACACACACACACACACACACACACACACACACACACATACACACATACACACACACACACATACATACATACATACATACATACATACATACATACATACATACATACATACATACATACATACATACATACATACATACATACATACATACATACATACATACATACGTACATACATACATACATACATACATACATACATACATACATACATACATACATACATACCATATAGACCCGTGTAAGAGCCGCACCCCGAACTTGGCAGCCCAAAATTTGAGTAAAAAATTTTTCCGATGCAGAAGCAATTGTGTTTGTGCCCCGACGCCGTGCGCAAATCGGCGAATTTTCGCGCGCTTCGTACTTCCGCGTGGCGCTACTGGATGGCGAGAGCTGACCGTTGACATCTGATGCAATGGTACATCCGGGGATCTGGTTTGCGCACAAGTCAAGGCGATAACGGCACCCTTTTGACCAACATGTTCGCATGTAAGGAACGCACCTCGTCAAACTTGGGGGGAAAAAATCACCGACGATTACAACACTCCCTATGGCGAAATTTGAGCGCAGCTCTATAAGTTTTTTTTATTTCGTGCGATATATTGTCTGGCGCGGACAATCTGTCTCGTGCGGCACGTTGCAAACGGAGCGAAGTGAGGCGCGACTGCCTCGCTAATCGGGAGATCGCGAGAGGAAGTGCGTGGGTGACGCGTGGGCGCGATTCACAGCAGCCGCCGCATACAGACCGCCACTCATGCAGCGTTTTGTTTCCATATCGTTGGACGCGCTTGCCACATGCCATCGGTGAACAAATGACGGCGAGCTACTCTGGCGCCATCTCGTTGCGATCGTCGCCCGTTTTGCGCGGCACTAAGGTTTTCCTCTCACGCTTTCGCCATACTCTCCTCCTCCGCTTTCCGTCTCATGGTTCCGCTGCATCCTCCTCCTCCGCTTTCCTCCTCGCACACTCTTCGCAATCACCGTCTTTCATCGCCCGCTGCGCTCCGCGTTCGCTCTTTCATTCTTCGCCGTGCTCGTTCGCTCGGTTACGCCGAGGGACAACGACGACGTTCAACGCAGGAATTAATGGGCGCCTAAGAGCTGCGCTCTAAATGTGCGGCCCATACACGAGTCTACACGGTACATACATACACGCGTTAAGAGGCCGAGATGGGAAGTAGGTGCGTCTTAAAGTCGAGAAAATACGGCGCACTCAGTTACGTCCGAAAAGCGCACTCGGCGTACACGTTGCGATAGCTCGACACGTGACTCGCACGCAGCAGCGAGGGTCGACGCACCTGTGCTGCGGACCCCAGGCCCAACACGCGACGCCCGCCCTATAGCCGCTTCTGCTGCGCGGTGTCGGCGCAGCTGCGGCAGAGTCCGTCCGAAATCTGCGCTTCTCGCGTCCGACGTCTCTGTTCGCGGAGAGACACGAGTCCGTGAGCGCCGGGGTGAGCTTTAGAAGCATATCTGCGCGCCGTCCACGCGTAGAACCACGTCACGTCGGTGAGAAGGAAAGAATCTCACACTGAATTGAGCACTCCTGCGCTTGCAACAATGCTGCCACAGGTCATAAAACATTAGTACAGCTGACTCCCATGAATTCGACCTCGGTTAGTTAGACCCTTTGCTTAATGTCAGGCGAGAAACCATATTGTCACGTAGTAGTGACGCTCAAGAAAACAGCCGTAAAACTGTGTATAACGAAACTGATTCTTTATTGGGCGAACCTGTGCCCACAAAAGCAAGCTACACTCAAAGCACAACGATAGCGGCGAACACAGTCGGCGGTCGTCGAAAATCTGATCAGCGGCGAAGCACGTCGGCTTTTATACCTGAGTCATCGAAGGTTCCAGATTAATCCCTGATGCCCGCGTGTCTTCCAGAAAGTTCTAGACAATTCGCGTCGGTCATACAATCAGATAACATAAGCGTCGGTGAAAACAGGCAACGGAAAGAAGCATCGATAACGTTCTAGAAACTTCCGATACAGGCGCGTCCTGCGCCGAGCGATAACGTTTAACATTTGTTAGCCGGTGGAAAGCGGCCACCGGTGAAAGATAAACATGTACACGTGTCAATATACATGGCTAAAGAAGGGAAAACTCGTTTAGTTCGAACGAGAAAAGCATGCCGCTTCGGTTTATTCGCAACCCGGTTAATTCGAGTTCGGTTAATTCGACTTGCGCGCAGCGCAAGCAATTTAGTAGACGGCGCTACTGGTTCCCAAAGCCAACGACAGCAACGGCAGTAATCTGTCCGGTTGGGATGATGGCGACTACCCTGGAGCGATATATCTTTACGATTTTGTCAGCGCGGACGAGGTCTGTAAGCGGTTGAGCGACGACGATGACGTGCATAATTGTTGTGATACCGTATTAAAACAGCCTGTCGATGACGACAGACTATTTCAAGCAATGAACATATTTTGAAACCGTTCATTTCGCCGCTGTTTGTTAATTCGATATTTCGGATAATTCGACCAAACTTCCGGTTCCGCAAGGTTCAAATTGACGAGAGTCGACTGTAGTATATTTTTGCTTTATAGTTAATAAAAATCACAGATACTTTATGTTGGTTAAAGAGGTTTATCACACGAAGTTTTTTGCCGGCACGGATGCAGAGTTTATTAAGGTTAGTGCGACAATGAGCCATCTGTGAAGCATTAACAAGCCCGCCCCCCCCCCCCCCTAATACCATGACAACCAAAATTCTTGGCCCGGTGCGTGGTTCAAGAATCCACACGACATACAGGGAATCTGGAACTGCATATACCTACTGAAAAGATCCCTTGTTTCAACCGCAGAAAATAGTAGGAGTGGAAAACCTTAAAAATGTATATTTCGCCATCGTTGTTCTGGAAGACGCCAAAATAAGTAGATTTCGAAGCTTTACCACAGAATTGCTGAACATTTGAAAAAGAATAGTAAACCTACTGATAAATCTGAAGCTGGGCGACACTTTCGCAACACTGGCGAAGACAAACACGCATTTGTCTTCGGTGAAAGTTAGAAAAAGAAGTGTTACCGTTACGTATCATAATAAAGGTAGGTGAACGCAGAAGAAACAATCCTGATCACTAGAGACCGGGTTTTGAGTCACCAAGAATTGTTGCTTTGGGCGTGTATAAAAAGGCACTAAATGGTGCGGTTTAGGCAGATATAGGCACTAATATTGATAGCTGCCCGAGTAGTTTTTACGCTGCATTGCGCTTTTACCATAGAGAAATATGTTGGTATACGCCACGTTTCTTAGCTACTTTTTTTTTAATTCAGAAACACTGTGCAAGCGTATGCCAGTTTACAGCATTGCTGCACTGTGTCTGCCTAGAAACGAGTAGCAAGCGAACGCCATCTCGAGCTTCTCTGGCCTAAAGTTGTGCCTTCTGTCGCTCAGTATCAGCTCGCATACGCAGAAAATTAGTGCTGCACGTCCACAGATGTAAGCGGCGCGTACTTGTACAACGCAACGTTCAGCGGTTTCACATTCTTTTGGACCACAGAATGTTCAAAGCAGCGCATACAATCTACAAACAATGTTTTTAAATGCGAATCATTTTTGGTGCCTATTTGTGGCGCCGGCTACTCCTCTTCTCTTACATGATAGTTGTCCTCAGAAAGTTGTCAAAAATCACAACTTTCTGAGGACAACTATCATGTAAGAGAAGAGGAGTCCTTTTGGACCACAGAATGTTCACAGCAGCGTATGCTATCTACAAACTATGTTTTTTAAATGCGAAGCATTTCTTGGCAAACATTTCCACTTTGACAGTATATATCTATCTATCTATCTATCTATCTATCTATCTATCTATCTATCTATCTATCTATCTATCTATCTAGCCGCCTACGTCTAGGTGCTCTCATGGTCATTTCGTTAACTTGGTAGGTACCAAAATTGGCATAATAGGACAAGAGTGTGTCGAACAGAAATGATAGGTCATGACATGTGTGTCATGTAGGTCATGAAACTGCCGCCTACGTCTTGGTGCTGTCATGGTCGTTTCGTTAACTTCGTATGTAACTAGAATGGGTTCGGATATGGATACTAAGTGAAGAAAACAATAAAGGATGATGGTAGAAGTCAGTCATGAGCATCACTCAGCAAACATGACAATGACTCGGTGAAAAAAGATTAACACTCAAAAACCACTGGAATGGGTTCAGACGTGGACCCTAAGTGAAGAAAACACTAAAGGATGATGGTAGAAGTCATAGTCATAAGCATTAGTCAGCAAAATTTACAATGACTCAGCGAAAAAAGATGAACACTCAAAAGCCACTGAAATGGGTTTGGACATAAATGATAGGGCATACATGACATGAATATCATGACATACGTGTCATGTATGTCATGAAACAGTCGCCTGCGTATTGGTGCTCTCGTAGTCGTTTCATTAACTTGGTAGGCTCCTCGCATCTGCTTCGCATAACATCGATTCCCACAGACAGTGAAATCTGCCGGCTTTTTTCAGCAAGCCCGAGTTATGGTTCAGGGCCCCTTTAAGCGGCTTTCTGTTCCCGAGACAGATATGAAGAGAGAGCGGACGTGTTGACACACTGCATGCCAAAAGGCAGTGTGTTAAATGTCAGTATGTTGACAACGCAATTAGCAAGTTCCAAGGGAACAGTCAACTCATTGCCTGCCTCAGGATAAAAGATATTCGTGTGCCAAACGACTACAAAAGTGACACCCAAGCGCCGGATCACAAGTTGGTGACAAAGCAGCTGAAGAAGATCATTTCCATTGGCGTCCCGGATGAAACGGGGCGCCGATAGATAGGCACCGAGCTTATCAGGCTTTGTTACATCTGTGAAAGTCTATCATTTTGCCTAACTCTCCATGATCTTCTACCTTATCGTTGAAAATTATGTATCTAGAGAGAGAGAGAAATAGGGAAATATACGGAAGGCAGGGATGTTAACCAGTCAAGAGTCCGGTTGGCTACCCTACGCTGGGGGAAGGGAGAAGGGGAAGAGAAAGAAGGAGAAGAGAAAGAAGTGAGGGAGAGAAAAGGGGTGGGGGTGTGGAGACGTGCACGGACCGCACTGCAGAGTCAAAGGCGCTCGTACAAACCAGACGCTCTCAGAAAGCAGAAAAGTGCCCTCACTGCCTTCTGAGCGGATTATCGGTGGGGACGGTGTTCTAGTATAATCTGTTCACTCAGAGGACGATCGTCTAGTTTCCTGAATGCGTTAACATAGAGTGTCTTTCTGCTTCAAATTATGTATCTATATTGTACAGTTACCTATGCATGTGACGGATCCGGTCTTCTCGATATCCTCTCTTGTTTTTTTGTTTTTTTCATCAATGCTCTAAGCTTATCTCGACTGCATGACCAGTTAATGCTTCCATCCGCTTTGAATCCCAGTACTTCTGCAAGGTGGACGCTTCCTACGGATCTGAATAGAATTAAATTCTGAGATTTTACGTGCCAAAACCACGATTTGATTGTGTGTCACGCAGTATTGGGGGACTACAGATTAATTTTGACCACCAGGGTATCATTAACATGCCCGCAATGCACGGGACACGGGCGGTTTTGTATTTCGCCCCCATCGAAGTGCGGACGCTGCGTCCGGAATTTGATACCGCGACTTCGCGCTTAGCAGCGCCACACCATAGCCCCTAAGCCACCGCGGCGGGTCACATACGGTTCTTGCTGGTTGAATTTGTTGGCATTCCGTTACGATGTGCTGAGTACTCTCCGGACTTTTGCAATTGCAGACGCGTGCTTCCTCCTGTTGCGTATGTTTGCTCCGGCATGTTCTTGTCCGCAGGCCACCAGCTCGGGCCTTAAGTAGCTGAGCGAGGTCTTTCATGTTATCGAACAGATTTGCTCTCCTGATGTCTTGCTTGCCGAATAAACCTCCGAGACCTGCCCCTATCAGGCTTCAAAAGAATGATGTCGATGAATGAGGTTATTTGTGTGATGTACTTGCACGTTAAAAATTATATATATATATATATATATATATATATATATTAATTGCATATATAGTAATGAATATATATATATATATTACAAGAGACGCTTTCTGCCTCGTGCAAAAGGGCTGCACTGCGCTCAAGCTGCCACTGAAACCGCCTTGTAGCGCTATCAAATGGCCGTGACATGTATTTAGATCAAGCGAGCTCTCCGTGCACATCACTCCGCAGTCTCACGCGACGTGCTGCTCTGTGATGTGCAAATACGGAGGACGCTCCTCGGTTATACACCTGTATATATCCAGGTGGAAGGACAATGGAAGTGACAGACAGCGAGGCACACCGCTTTCTCCGTGAAAAGGAACAGCGTACGAAAGGCGACCGTGACCTGAAACGGCGCGGCGTTCAACATTCACATGGGTTTCGTGAACCTTCACGAGCCTGATTGGTTTCTCAGGTCCGTGAGAGCTTCGGAAGCCACGTTAATGAACGACTGCTATAAAATAAATTACAGCGAAGCTGTATATGGCTAGCCGATTCGTCTGTCTTTCGCCTGTACGCAGAAACTATGATCATCAGCAATGCCTCGAGCGTCGTCGCCTTCTTCTACAGCTGGCTTGTTGGCGCCCCTCGGTGGTGGTGCTCAAAAACTTTTATTGGTCGTTCAAAAAGTACAAGGAGGTATACTCGGGACGACCCTGGAGAGGCCGCCTCTTACAAACACTAGGTGGAGTTCGATTCCACAGTGAGAGAGCGCCCCAGTGGCGGTAGCCGCCACCTGGGCGCGCTCAATTAGGGCTTTTTCGGCCCGTAGGTCTGAGCAGCCAAGCAGGGCAGCCTCCGAGTTCTCCCGGATAGGTTTGGGTAAGGGAGGGAAAGCAGGGTTGGATGGGCAAGCCCACACCATGTGGTAGAGGTACGAGGACTTCTCCGCACAGTGCGGGCAAGCTCCAGTAAAGGCCGGATACGAAATGTTTGAGAGCCGCCGGGCACAGCATAGTGTTGGTAAAGAGCGGAGCAGGAGGCATTCCTCCTGCTTTTTGAGGTCCCTACACGAGCGGGGGTAGAGTTCGTGGCCGGATATATAATAGGCTGTAATTTCTGTAAACGAGTAGATTGGGTTGGGGGTGGAGTCCTGATCGGTGGGGTCAAAGGAGATGAGAAAGCGCGCGGGCGGCAGTATCCGCTGCCTCCTTTCTCTCTAATCTCATGTGAGCAGAAGCCCAAACGACGTATCGAGGGTCGGGGTCACCGGTTCGGCCGCTAGATTTAAGGACACGATAGGCCAGGAATGGAATCTGACCTTCTTCGTAGTTCCGACATGACCCTTGCGAGTCGGTAATGATGGTTTGAGAGCGAGAATCTGATGCGACTTCCTCGGCATATGTTATGTCCCTAGCGCGAAAGCTAAGGGCGTTAATTGTTTTGCTTCGTGGACCACCGCGGCCGTAAACCATCCCCCATGGTATGGGCCGGAGGCGTCCACGTAGAAAACGCCGGGTTAGGAGTCATAATGGCGCGCCAGTGCCTCCGCCCGAGGCAGGCGTTCATGGGCAAGAGTGCTCACGTGCAGGGCATAGCGCCATACTTGTGGCGTACGTCCGCGCTCTTCCATCTGTCGGAGATGCTGGAGGTGTAGTCGGGCAAGGAGGCGGAGACCAGACAGTGTCCGAGGAAGACATGTGATTTGGTTGGTAAGATGAGCTTCCTTGAGCTCCCGATACGTATTCACCATCCCCAGGCCCAGAAGGCGCTGGTTAGAGGTGCTGACCGGGTGATCAATGGCCCGCTTAACTATCTTTCGGAGGATGACCTCAACGGCGTCCTCCTCATGCTTGCGGAGATGGAGGTATGGAGTCGAATACAAGATTCGACGACAAATGCATTGGCCAGCCGCAAGGCATCTTTGCATCTGAGACCCCCGCGCTTGTTGGAAACCCGGCGGAACATGCGGCCCACCTGGTCCCCCCCCCTCCCCTCCCTTCCGCAGCTTCCCTAGTGTTGTGTCGGACCGGCGGTGTTGGTTGATGAAAATTCCGAGGACTCTAAACTCAGGTTGTTCAGGGATTCGACCATACTCTAGAGAGAGAGCAATTTTGGACGTGCATTTGGGCGAGGGGCGGAGATGAACGAATTCAGACTTTGGGGGTAGCATTGGAGGCCGCAAGCGTGAGCACATCAATTCACTATGGTCGCCACTTTCTGCAGGTTGGCCTGCATGTCTCCCAAAGAGATTTGCGCGGCCCAGATGGTGATGCCGTCCACGTAGACTGCGTGTTGCACCCCCGGGACGGCCAACAGCAGGGCAGGCAAGTTCTTCATGGCCAGATTGAACAATAGGGGGCAGAGGAGAACGCCTTGTGGTGCACCTCGGGACCCTTGAGTGTATGGGCCATGTTCAGTGTCCTGTATGTGAAGTATACGTGTATCTGTGTTAGAAATTGTAAAACGTACTGAAAAGCGTTTCGGCCGCAGTTGGTTTGAGAGAGATGAGTTAAGATGATTTCATGAGTGACGTTGTCGAATGCTTCCTCAAGGTCCAGGGCCAGGACCACCTTGTCATTATGGGGCATTCGATTGGGTCTAGGGCTTGCCCGAGTAAGTACAAGGAGGACATCCTGTGCGGATTTGTGTGGGCGAAACCCGAACATGGTGTCCGCAAATGTGTTGTGGTCTTCCATGAAAGCCGACAAGCGGTCCCGCACCATCGTCTCCATTAGCTTGCTCACACAAGAGGTGAGATAGAGGAGGCGTTGGTTGTCCGTATTCACGGCTTAGCCAGGTTTAGGAATAAAGGTGGCAAGTGCTCTCTTCCAATCGATAGCGAGGGGCACTTCTCCCATCCAGATAGAATTGAAGTATGCCGATAGTGAATTGTAAGTCGAGTCCGGCAGGTTTGCGAGGAGCTTGACTGTAAATTTGTCCCGTCCGGGTCCAGTGCCACGTTTCATTTTGGCCAGGGCTGCCTTCAGGTCGTGGAGCTGGAGAGGTTGATCCAGCTCGGCATTCTCAGATCCTGCATATGAGCATGCCGGCCCTAGGGTATCCTGGTTAGTGCGCATGTATTGGTCCCTGAGCTTGTGCGCCAGCTGAGTTGTGTTACCAGCAAAGCACTCAGCGCAACCGTGCGAACGCGCTCGTGCCACTGCTCCCGCGTTCGTCGTCGTCGTCGTCTTCTACCACAGCTGGCTCCGTTGCCGCTCATCATTCCAGCGTAGAATTTCACTTCTCTTCTGTCGTCGTAATGGGGAGGCTGCGTTTATGGGGGTATGATCCATTGCTTAAGGGGGTATGAGTCATTCGTGGTCGTGCGTAACGGTAGGTTTAATTTTTAAGAAATTTAATTTTGAAGAATGGCAAGCGGCAATGCGAAAACGGCGGACTGCGGGCATATTGTCAGCGACGTCGTTTTCTCCGTCGCAGCCGAATGTGTGTGTAACCTCATTAAGAAACACCAAGACGTTACCAGCAATTGAGAAAAACTTTAATGCACCGTCTGGATTAACCCAGTGATAAACAGCGGGCCGCACGTTTCAGCTTCGCTGGTTAACCATCTGTAGGGAGTGCTTGGATTGATCAGCAAATGCTTGCTAATTACGCGCTTGATGAGTGCAACTGTTCACGGACATTGTTTGCCGAGGAGCATAAAGAACCTACGTAAGACCAGCATTCGCATAGCTCGCATAATTTTTAATAAAATTATTGGAAGTATAATGTTGACGGCACTGTTACGGTTACAATCCAAGGAAGGGCCCGGAGGATCAATGCAACAATAATTAATTAATTAATTGATTGATTGATTGATTGATTGATTGATTGATTGATTGATTGATTGATTGATTGATTGATTGATTGATTGATTGATTGATTGATTGATTGATTGATTGATTGATTGATTGAGCTTTGCAGTCCAGAACCAACCCCTCATCTAAAGACACCGTAGTGAAAGGCTAGGTGCGGACATTTAAAGCGAACCTTTATTTGCCTACTACTCCACCGTTTGGAATATGGCCATGGTTCCGAGCCCGCTTAACCCTTTGTGAAGCGCTATTTTAATTACTTTTTTTCGCTTAAAATCTGCAAAACGACATTAAGGATCACTTAAGAAATTGTTTGACACAATTTATAATAAATTCTGCACAACAGTTCTCGTAAAAAAGTGCTACATATATTTACCACTGTCTTTATTGCAGGGTATGAAAAGTGGTGCACATTTGTACCGCTGTCCTCTGGCAGTATCAATGAAAAAAGGTGTAACATAATATTTACCAATCAATTGTGATCTTCACTTGTGAAATGGTACGAAGCATTCAACGCGAAAAAAGACTCGGAAAAAAAACTCGCGCACGTTATTATTTCTTCCTTTCCATGGCTGCCGTCACGTCGTACAGGGCACTGCATGATTGCAAGTAAAGCTTCTAGACAAGGGATATCATACCGGTACTCGTTATTATAGTGCGCTTGTGGAATTGACTACACATGCACGCAGGACAAAATATGCTATAACCCGCGATCGCAAGTGGCCTCTTCCGACACTTGACACACTTCACCGCATAACACTGCTGTACGACGGAGAAGCCAACTGAGTGCGCTGCAGTGTGATGTTATCACAAGTAGCTCGTCAAGGTAACGATCATCATCAGCAGCAGCAGCAGCAGCCTATATTTTATGTCCACTGCAGGACGAAGGCCTCTCCCTGCGATCTCCAATTACCCCTGTCTTGCGCTAGCGTATTCCAACTTGCGCCTGCAAATTTCCTAACTTCATCATCCCATCTGGTTTTCTGCCGACCTCGACTGCGCTTCCCTTCTCTTGGTATCCATTCTGTAACCCTAATGGTCCACCGGTTATCCATCCTACGCATTACATGGCCTGCCCAGCTCCATTTCTTCCGCTTAATGTCAACTAGAATATCGGCTATCCCCGTTTGTTCTCTGATCCACACCGCTCTCTTCCTGTCTCTTAACGTTAGTCCTAAGATTTTTCGTTCCATCGCTCTTTGTGCGGTCCTTAACTTGTTCTCGAGCTTCTTTGTTAACCTCCAAGTTTCTGCCCCATATGTTAGCACCGGTAGAATGCAATGATTGTACACTTTTCTTTTCAACGACAGTGGTAAGCTCCCAGTCAGGATTTGGTAATGCCTGCCGTATGCACTCCAACAAGGTAACGATAACCCACCAAACCGGGCCCATGCGATCGGAAGGTGTGTAAGCAATCGGGAGCCTCCCGGAGAATTGGGGAGAGTTGGCAAGCATGTAAACTCAACCTGGGCGACATGATTGGTGCGATAGCCGCCCGGCGAGGCTTAACAAATCAAGCCCGAGAAAGGTACGTTGAAAACACTGACTAAATCGGGGAACAAAAGTGTATGTTTATGATTGCAAACGAATCACGAGGGTTCACTTAGTAAGCCGGTACAATAAAACAATTACCAGGCAGGTTTACACAGCGTTCTCGAGAGTTGGTAATGAATATTCAACAAGACACTTCGAAAAAGAGACTCAGTATGCGCGCCACATGACGTAGTGAAGAAAAAAACACCAGACAAACTTCTAAAATACTTCAGTAGATGGCAGCAGCAGTAATAGTGGTGCCAATTGAAACTATTTATTTGTTATAGGCGTTTGAATCAAGGTAAAAAAGTGGTACATATTTGTACCACTGTCCCACAAAGGGTTAAACACTTGAAGGACGCTTAAGCTTCGCATTTATAAGTAGAACGCGATAGCGTTATCGGGACCCGGTCGCATCGCATCGTTCGCATACGGCAAGTAGGCTTCATTCACTGCAACACTGAACGTGGGAAAGCCAGCTTACAAAGACCAAGCTTACACCGATTCCCTTAAAGTCGGCTTCACTTTTAAACTGAAATGCATTGCTGGAAAGACGTTTTTCCAGGGGCAATATAAGTGGTCCTATATTAAAATGTGAAGGCCCTAGCACCTTTTTTTAATTATTTTATTAATTGTTTGCTATTGCCCCGATGCGCGCAGGTCTGGTAGAAATGTCCGAGTTTCCTCGTAGCAGAATTATGTTTTCTCATACATTCAAATTGCAATCCGAAGGCCAATCCGACGCCGAATGGTAAAGTCGGACGGATTTCACTGTGAGAAATTCAATTTTTGTTCGCCATAACCTTGCACCACGTGGAGGGCCTGCGTGGTGGATGTGGTTGGATGATTTTCTCCGCCACCCGCGATCACACGCCGGTTGCCGACGCCGGATTTTCTGCGACACGGGGCCCTAAACGCTATAGCGTTAAAATATGTTTTTTCCACGTCACGTGGCAGACGAATCAGCTTCATATATACGCCCACCTACCCCTACATTTACATATGTACCGGTGACTGGCTCTGGGCTATACGAAATGACGCAATAAAACAGCAATCGCTACCTTAATATCTTCTCTGCAATAAATATTCGCCTTCAAGCGCATAATTATTTTATTAAAGCAAAATTTTCTTTGCCTTCCTTCCTGGAGTTTGACGCGGCTGTTCGGTCCGTCTTTCGCCGAGTAAACTCGGCTGAACTTGTAGCAAGCTGACCCGATACCGGACACCGTGAAATCTGAGGTCTGTGGTGAGTCACGTGGGTAGCGTGGTGTGGTTTTCGTAGTCCTTGCGGAGATTACCATCAGTCCGTCATTGTCAGACCATTGTCATAATTTCATCATCGCCATGCAGTCGTGGTCATTCCATCGCCATCATTACATCGTCTCCATGCGTGTCCAAGTGGGTCGTTTGGGCTCTACTTCCAAATGGTAACTAAGCAGAAGCAGCGTTCTTCAAAAAACACCAATGAAAGCTTCGCCTCAACCTATTCCCATAGCGCGTGAAATCTGCAGATTCTATGGCTGAAGGTCACTGTGAGATACAGAAAAAGTGTGCGAGCTCGCCTCGCGCTTGCCTGGCGCTCGTGCCACTGCTCGCGCGTTCGTCTTCTTCCACAGCTGGCTCCGACGCCGCTCATCATAAAATAAAGGGGAAGTGGGATGTAGCAATTAATGCAGCATAGACGACTTTGGGGGGCTACTGTGAATATGAGGCGGTGCGTGGAATCAAGAAAGGAGTAATGGGGCCAGCGCTAACGTTTGCAAACGTGATTCTCTGCTAGCGTTCCCATACAGCCCGTCGCGCTCAGCGCTGGAGGGCGTTGAGGGAAAGGGCCACAGAGGCTCTGGGGAGGAGCAGGGAAATGCACAGACGTGAGCAGCCTTGTCTAGGTCCGACGTGTGACCGTAGGTGCTGGGCACGTTTGGGCCCAGCAACTACCGTTAGACGTCGCTGGCTGGCTCCGGAGAGCCCCGGAAGCCGCCGTTCCCGCGTTCTAGACAGGGCTGCTCACGTCTGTACGCAGCAGCGCAGTAGGGGCGTTCAGGGCAAACGCGGTGGCGGCGCTGGGGAGGAGGAGGGAAATGTCAGTGGCGGCGCCCGTTGAACGTCCCGGAAACGGCGGCAGCACTCTCGCGCGCTTTGTATATACGTCGCAGTGTTGGCTCAGAGCTTCATTCCACATCGCTATAGGTCCAACTAGGCTTTCGCCTTCACATTCTTAGAAAGTTCTAAGCACTCCCCTTAATGTTTTTTTTCTCTCTTGTATGTTGCTAGCCCGATTCAGCCAGTTTGTGTCTATATGTAGTCTCTTTACGCTCCCGCTTTCCCTTTCATAAAACATTCCTTAAAATTTCAGCGGATCTGGGTGGATTCCAACGTTTATCACACGTGTTCCTCAAACACAGCAGCTTGGCCCTTTAGCGCAACGTCATGAATGTCCGCGGGAATCGAGGGATTAAGACCCAGTGTTAGCCCGCACCGGCGCACCACCGGCGCCGTCTCTGAGGCTACGCAAAAGTACGACTTCTATCGCCCACCGCTAGACGGCGCAACCTTTTCAGAGGGAAGCGAGAGAGAGAAGCCAGCATGCAGTGGATGTCTCATAGAGTCATACATGACGCGTTTCGGCAGTTGCAATACGCTGTCTCGCTTACATTGCTTGATTGCTAGTCGCATTAACGTCGGCAGTCATCGTAAAAGCGAGTTCTGCCGTAATATTTTTAAATAGAATAATTTGTTTAAGCAAATTTATAATTTCTGTACTGCTCCCAACATCTCCAGTTGGACCAAGTTTAACTGCATACCTTATACTTACTAACTTGTGTGTAGAGCTGCTTTCTCTGCGGTCAATACGGCGGTGTCCGTGAGCAGCGTCAGCACGCAGATACCGGCTGGCCGAAGACGCGCGCCCGAGGCGCTCGACTTGCGCAACGCTAGGCCCAGCCGTCAAGCACTGGATGAACTTGGCCCAGAATTGAGTTGGCCCGCAGCTCCTCGAAGTCTTCGTCACTAGAGCGTTGCGTGATACGCTACCGTGATACATAATTAGGTCCACTACGAATGGGCGTCTGATACCGCTGGTTACGGCGGCAGGCAATGCGGAAGGTTACCGTGATTGCGTAATAAAAAGTGCCCAGGCCAACGCAGACCACCCTTGACCTCCGTCGTGACAGCAAGACCGTTAATGGCAAAACCCGCCATCACTTAAGTCCCATCTCACGCTGTCAGCGATGTTTTGTCATTACTGGAATCAGTTTGTTTGATGCAGCTATAGGCTTAGAGAGGCGTCTCCGAGCCGAGAGAATATACTTTGATTTCCATAGCAGGTGGCGCCACAACGCCAGCTTTGGTGATACGTTGGCGATAAGGCATGTTCTAAAGGCCCAGTTCTTCACTGCATCAGTAATTTGATTCCACGGTAGATATTCGGTAGATATTCAAAGCGTTGATTTGTTGGCATGTCTTACGCGGAGAGGCGACGCTTGAACGGAGGGCCTAACTTATCACGCAAAGCTAAAGCTCCACTATCTTGTCGATTCTCTCGAAACCGGTCCGCATCTCGAAAGAAAACGAGGAAATGCTATGGAGAATGTAGGCAACTAGCGGCGAAGCAAGGCGTGACGACGGCGTCGATAAGCTTTCTTTCAAACCGGTTAAGGAGGCTTTATGAATGTGTACTACTTGAATGAAGGCTCCCACAAACCGGTGACCAGTTAGCGGCAACAAAGGGATGCGGTATCGTTGGCAGAAATTGTGCCAATGCATACTCTATTTTTCTCCACACTGATTAAGGGAAATTAAGAAACGAAGTACTGCAGGACATGTAACGCGAACATAATCCTTCTTTCTGTGGTTTTACGCGCCAGAACCAGTTCTGATTATGAGGCACGCCGTAGTGGAGGGCTCCGGATTAATTTTGACCACCTGGTGTTCCTTAACGTGCACTACAACGCAAGCACACGGGCGTTTCTGCGTTTCGCCTGCATCGAAATGCGGCCGCCACGGCCGGGATTCGATCCCGCGATCTCGTGCTCAGCTGCGCAACGCCTTAGCTGACTAAGCCACCGCGGCGGGTAACAATATTATTGAAGGTCTAATTCCAAGCTTAAGACTTACGAAGTTGATCTGGACGATTTGTGCAAGTAGGATTAAAAAGGTGTTCTCCACAATGACCAAACAACGTGCTGAAAGCCGCCTCCTTCCAATGGTGCACCAACACATTTTAACTTTGGCTAAGGTTTTCTGGGACACAATTTAGTGCGCGATGATTGGCTGATTCACTGGAAGTAGATGCGACGAAAGCAATATTGCGAGGGTAAGCCATGACACGTTAACCACCACTGCTGCTCGTGTAAGCATCCGTAATTAAACAGGGTCTGGTGCCATCCAAGGAGGTTGAAAACCTCCTTGGTGCAATCCCACCTGCCAACAGTGTTGCCAGGTTTGGCTATATACAGCCAAATTGGGCTACGGGAAAATTTTTTTGGCGTCGACTTGGACGAGTTGGCTATGTGGCTATATTTGGGCTACTGTAAATCTGCGACTTGGCTGTGTTTGGGCTATAAGTGGCGCCTAATTTACGCTCCAGAGGTGGCTCTGATCGGGTATAGAAGCAAATCTCGAAGGCTGTGTTTTAGCTGGCTGAGCCGACCGCGTGGCTGTGCGTGTGTGCGTGCGTGAAATGGTTTGCCCGTAACGTCATGGATGCACAATCATTCTGTCAATATCGAAACATGTTTGCCACGGTGACATCAGTGCACCACGTCCCAAGAACTTCACCCACAGTGTTAGCTTATAGCCTGTGAGGTGTCGTGCTGCTGGCACGATGACGCGGCTTTGATTCCCGGCCACGGCGGCCGCATTTCAATCAAAGCGAAATGCAGGAACGCCAGTGTACTTAGGTGCACGTTAAAGAACCTGAGGTGGCCAAAATTAATCCGGAGTCCCCCACTGCGTCATGCCTCCCAATCGTGGTGGGGTTTTACGTGGTTTTGGCACGCAAAACCCGAGCAATTTTTAGAGTTTTAAAATACGGGCCTCAAACGTATTGGAGCCCCAGATCAATAGCGTAGAAGCCGCTGCGCATGCGCACGACGGAAACTGTGTTTGAGTTTTGCATCAGGCACGCTATTTCATGGATTTAAAGGGCGCCCCAAAAGCTATCCCAAAAGCTTTCGTCAGCAAACAAGGCGGCGCCCATCGAAGCGACGGCTCTAACCTAGCACAAAACTGGGCTCGATTCGTGGTAACGCGTGAAGTTCGAAAGCTAGAAGTGATATCAGTTATCACTTTCTCTCAACTAGCATGTGTAATGAATATTGATTCAGTATACGCCGTTGATTCCGAATTCAATTGTCGATTTCATGGCTCGTAGGCCTATGACGGATTGACTTGGCTGGGTGAAGGAGCGTAAAGTTGGTTACTCAAAACTAAGCGCAACAAGTTGCATGCTGCTAATCTAATAAGTTGTAAATTGTAATTAAAGGCGAGAACATGAAAATCTAAATTACTTTTCTTATGATAAAATGGTATATTTTATTTTAATATTTATTACAGCTTTTCTTTGACGCCACAGTGACGCTGCAAACGCAATACGCTATGTGCAAACGCAAAACGCCTATTCCAAAACCCTTCATTCCTGCATGCCCCAACGCTAACACCAGCAAAGCTCTTTGGGGCCCCTATTCTAAAACTTTATTAGCCATCAACATGGTTTGCGTTTTGACAGGAGCTGGTTTTCAAAGCATTACCACTGTTATCAATTAAAAGCCGTCGCGGCTTTTACCATTTCCAGCGAGTTAGTTCGGGACGTGCTCGTCGCCGAAAACGACTGCACTCTTCTTACACTAGTGTGCCTGTTTGCGCAGTAATCTTTTAAAGCTCCGCGTACACCGATTCAGACAGTAGGTGGCATCTGTTGCCTGTCCCTTTTCTTAACGCATGTTCT
Source organism: Dermacentor silvarum (assembly GCF_013339745.2). Lineage (NCBI taxonomy): Eukaryota > Metazoa > Arthropoda > Arachnida > Ixodida > Ixodidae > Dermacentor > Dermacentor silvarum. The sequence goes on along the minus strand of NC_051163.1, from coordinate 78,276,438 downwards.
TGGCGTGCTAGAGACCTAAGACGGCGGCCAGGTTGATGTAAATTGACACTATATAGGTAGTGTGTGTCCCAGCTAATCCGGGCTAAGCTAATTGAAAAACAAAAACAAAGAAATCTGAAAAACAAGATACGACGAGAGACAAATAACGCAATATATCATAGTGCGAAAGACTTGTTTTAGCTCATCAAAAAAGAAGCCGCGATCACGTCGCCGTCGCTGATCGCTGGACAGCTGAACTTCTACGCCGTAGGCAGAGATAACGTGAGAAATCGATGACGCTGAACATTATTTTGTGTTCATGGCAGCTAGAAAGCAGAGTTCATAGTTAATATTACTGTAAATAACTAAAAATAATAACTTAGTACTATCTGTCATAAAATAAAAGCACTGATTCGCCCTCTGCAGCGATTCGCTGGAACTTAAGAGCTTCCGGGGCCAACCAAAAAGTGCTCTGTGCAAGCATGATGTCGCTGTTGTTGATGTAAAGGGCCGACCGTTACGGCAGCACGGACATTTTGTTACGACGGGTTGTGCAAAAAAAAAAGGATTGCCGTAGTCCAATGTGAAAATGTATACACAAATAAAATTACAAATAAAAATGGCTATATTTGGCTACGAAATATTTTGCACTTTTTTTCTGTTTGGCTACATTTGGGCTACAACTTCTCTAGCTTTTGGCTACGCCGCCTCGTCGGACCTGGCAACACTGCCTGCCAACGTGCAGGTCCCACGTTATAGGACACGGTGTTCGCAACAGCCAAAGCGGGCCAGATCATGAAATCTCGCTTTCACTTGGCCTCCAGCGACAACAATTTGCCCAGGTGATCATGGCTAAGTGGCGAGACTAACGACAGTAACTCCTAATCAGAATGTCTCACATTGTCCCTTGTAATCCAGTGGTCGCTTGCCTCGCTGTAGAGGCAGACATCCTCAGAAATATGTTTCCGTATACCTCAACGGTGCAGCGACTCTTAAAGTACCTTTCGCCCTGTCCTCGCAGAAATTCTTCAAGAATAAGGGGCAGGACGTTACTTCAGGTATACGGTTTCTACTAGCCCAAACAGCTATGCGGAGACATACTATTCCCAGTCACTCGCTGACGTAATGGAAGGGCAGTAGGTGTATTCACGGTGATGCTCTGTAGAAAGAGTTCCATGTGCCGGCCTGCTGCGCCCAAGGAATGTAAAATTTCGAGGTGAAGCTGTCGTGAGAGCAAACATTCAGGAACCGAGGTACTCGTCTCATTTGACCACCCTAGACATTTCATGCACAGGGCGACGCCACAGGTGTCACTTCCACGGAGGTGTTACTTAGTACCCTGCGTACTAAGTAACACTGTTTCATTAATGCTCAACTCATTTAGTGCCCCCCCTCATTGTTCAGTCAATCTACCGAAAGCAACCTAGAACGTCGACTGCTGTCAGCTATCACTGCACTCGCGTAAAACTATGGCCACGAAGCAAAGCGCACACAGTTTAGAGCGCTCCTGAAAAAACCGAGTCCTACGTTCTGATAAGCGTTAGCTTAAGCGTGGAGAAGAGAAAAAGCTACGTTCGTTCAGCATATGTTCCATGCATGAAACCGAAAGCGCTGTCAAACACTGATGGACTACTTGGCGCAGTAGCACCTAGACAGAAGCTGCGACTCTGTAGTATGGCATGTAGTGGCGCAAGTGACCGGACTAGACGCCACCCAAAAACTTCTCGTCCCGAGAGTCGAGATTCCTCCTCCGCAGAGGTTATATGCGCAAGCTACTGAAACGTCCGTAGAAAGAAATCCGGAGAAAACGACGGAGATAGTTTATTATATACACATGTTTTAGCATATTTACAAAACAGAACGAACGAATCACGTGAACGCAAACAATGTGAGTGAATTAGATGAAACGGGTCTCCGCGTTCCTCAGTGAAACCAGGCTCGAGCGACGTTCGTAGCGCCATCGCTCGTATCCTCCGGCGTCCACGTGGAATTAGATGAAACGATCTGGAAAGTAAAAACAGGATGCGGCAGGACTTTTAGTGAACGACGACTTCCTTTATATACCTTTACCAAAATGAGCGAGGAGAGTAAGGGGGAGTAGGTGGCGTACAAAACCACGCCTAAGTAACGACTATTGGTAATAGAAGCAAATCTCGAAGGCTACGCTTTTGCTAACAGCATGCACCAGAAGCGATTGCGGAGCCGAAAAGACGTCATCGGTGCAATATTTAGGACACCACCTATCAAGGGGTTCGGTTTTTGTTAGTCACAAGCAGACGAAGCTAACAATGAAACGAAGTATAGCGAAAATCCGCTGTTCTTTTTCATTGAAATAAAAATATGGGCTATGAAAGTGGGCGAAGACAACTTACCAGTACAGCAAGTGGGAATCGAACCCCAGTCTTCCGCATTTACGTGCACGATGCTGTACCATTTCCTCAGACGCATCCGTTCAAAGCATGGCGGCCATGACGAGTTTCTGGCTCCGCAACTACTTCCGACACATGCAGTTTTCAAAAGCAAAGCCTTCGAGATCTGTGTTTCACTCGGAGGGAACCGTCGCGTGGCACGGATTTGGATACCACCTAGTAGGCCTACCTCTCGGAGCCTCAGCCAGAGCTACTACAGCCAGAGCGAAGGTGGAGCATTCATCGAATTAAAAGTAACAGTTAATTTCTCACATGCTTTCATTTTTTTTTTCACTGTTGACTTTACAAGAACAGAGTTGCAGCCTATAGGTTCGAGGCGCAGCCTAGAAAGTCCCGAAACCATTCGGTAGTAACACGAGAACAAGGTGAAAGGAGGAGCCGACCCTGCAGAATGGTCGAAGAACCTGTTATTTGTAAACAAAATGGTGTCGTAACTAAGAACTTGTTCAGTTGCAGATGTTGCTATATTCATTCAAACATGCGCAAATTAGCAAATCAAATTAAAATGCGCACTTGCCACACCGCCAACGAACTGCTCCAGGACTAGACTGTAACACGGTATGCTGCGTGATAATCTCGTTCCGGCAGGCACCACAGCGCTTTTGCCAATATTTCACAACTCGTGGTTAGACGAAGCTGTGCCCAGCTCATGTAAAACAGCTCGAGTAATTCCCATATTAAATCATGTGCATAAACTTTGCCCAGTGAAATTTTTTGAATACTTTTTAATAAAAAGTTTCAGAGGCTTTAGAATGTAGTAGCAGCAGTTTCTTAAAAATTTTTGTTGTGACTACCGCTTTGCAGCCGTCCTACATATAAGTCACTGTGCAAACGCGGTCCTCACTGGCGTGATAAAATATAAACATTTTGTGCGAACTTTCTTGCCCAATTTTTTGCAATGCATGGCAGTTTTGTTAGAACAGTGCAAATAAATAGTTGGTTTGCCATGCGGAGTCGCATCACACAGGCTAAATAAATTTTCTGATTTCAATAGGGACTGCACTTTCCATGCGATTATTGACAGCGATAAACCTGCTGGTATAAGACTGCTAGATGCTTAAGAAATGCGACTGACCCTGTTCAGCTGGAAGGCATTGTTGACACACATCAAAAAGATAAAGCAAGTAGCGAAGAATAGCACTTCTTTGCCTATATGACAGTGCAGTTCCGGTCCATTTTCTCCACTCTACCTGTGTTAGGACTATATCTGGTGATCATAAAAGGTTTCGCTATACTACGACAGTTCAATTGCTTTCTTTGCAGTGTCATTATCCATTGTTTACGTTACACACCGTGAGCGTTATACATGAAAAACAGTTTTGTGGAGCTTGTAGTGATAAGGTATTACGCCAGAATTACAGTCAACGTACAAATTATCAAGTTTCAACGTTAATATACAAGTCTTGGAGAGGTGCACTGAAAGGTGAGCTCCTGAAAGAACTTCGTCATATACCATGTACCGTGTAAGGCACTGATTTTTTTTTGCCATTTATACTATCCATGCATTCTCCTATCTAAAAGCAAAAATGGCCATCTCATCAGCGAAAAAAATTCATAGCGCCACATAACTTGGCGCTATGAAAAAGCGTTCAGTTGGCGCTTCCTTTTTATACAAAATTTGGGACTTTATGCTGGTGGATCAATTATAACCTTACGATCACTTTATTTTGCGAGCGTATGCACATCAGAAAAACTTAGAAAACATCAGAAAAATTATCGCCCGGTATCAATTACTAGTACCTGTTCAGAGCTTCTTCTTGAACATATCTCGAAACATCTCTAAAATTATATAAATGAATATAATTTATCTAACCGCCAACATGGCTTTCGTTAAGGCCTATCCACAACATCTCAACTCATCGAATTAGCCCATGATCTTTCAGAAACTTATTTCAGAAACTTAACTCACGGGGACAGACGGATATGATCTTCATGGACTTTGCGAAGGCATCTGATAAAGTGTCATCATAAACTGCTAATAAAAATTGATGTTATGTTGAAAAATGCTACTATTACAAAATGGTTCTCATCCTATTTTCTTTCTCGCGAGTAATATGTCAAAATTAGTGATACGAGGTCTCAGATTTCATCTGTTAAGTCGGGAGTACCCCAAGGCAGTGTTTTGGGCCCCCTTTTTCCTCTTATTTATCAGTGACCTTCCAAATGAAATAGACGTTTCTATCAGGATGTTTGCAGATGATTGCATTATATAAATAAAATAGAAACAATATGTGACCAGGTTAAATTACCTGCAAATTTACAGAAGATAAAGAGATGGTGTGATGAATGGCAAATGGTGCTAAACCCGCTAAAAGCCGTAGTTATGACAGTCTCTAGAAAGTTAAATTACCTAAACTACTCTTATTTAAATTAATAATCATGAACTTAAAAGAATTGAGCAGCATAAGTACCTTTGCATGATTTTCTCTAGTGATCTTCGCTGGAACCACCTTATAGATTATGTGTGTGCCAAGGCCAACAAGTCGCTCTGGTGTCTGAGGCGTAATTTACCATTCGCAAATCAGGAAACAAAATGTATATCATAAAAAACTATTTGAATATGCAAATGTTGTCTGGGATCCTTTTACTGCAATATATCAAAAATCGAAAATATACAGCGTCTGGCAGTCCGATTTATATTTAATAAATATCGGCGGACGAACTCCCTTCTCAACTTTGCGTACTGACAGCACTACCCACATTACAGGCTAAAACTAAATATGAAATATTTGAATTATTAGGTCAAGATATTTATCATGCTATTAAGTATGCAGATTTCTTTAAATTCTTCCCAGTGGAACCCCTAGACACCGTCATTCAATGTTTATTCGTTCTCCTGTTATTCATACCGATTGTTTTAGGTACAGCTTCTTCCAAGGGCTATCGAAGAATGAAACTCCCTGTCTGAAGAAGCAGTTTCATCCTCATCAATTCATTTATTCACAACACATAGGAAATATCCTTGTTTATAAGTAATATGAATGAATGAATAAACTTTTATTTCCATTTTTAAGAAAGGGGAGGGGCCGGGGGGAGAGAGGCCTGTGTGCTCCAGTCTTAGCACCTTCTGCTGCCAGACGTCCGCCTACCAGTCGTGGTAGGCCTCCGCTACCTCCTCAGCCCACCTCAGGACTCGGTCCTGCAGGGTGTGATCGGAGCTGCGCAGGGCAGTCTCTCACAGCTCCTCGCTACGAATTAATGGGTTGAGGTTGCGGGGGGGGGGGGGGGGGATATTTGTTGGGGCAATATACTTTTCTTTGTGATCTGTGGTTAATGCTGTTATATGCTTATATGTCTCTTGGTGTTATATTTTATTTTATTGTCCCTTGTGTTAATTTTCAATGTACATACATTTGTTTAGTTAATGTTTGTATTCCACTCCTGTTATAGCCCTGTGTAAGAGCTGGCAGTGTCTAAATAAATATCTGGCACATCAGCAGGAGTGGCGAAACCTCCGTCATCTCAAGCGTTCCATGTGATAGAAATGTCATTCAGATTTCGCGAGTTTGATTTGGCACTGAGCAAATTAAGAAGACGCTGTGCTGTGGGTGCCGATTGGATCAGCAATCAGATGCTGACAAATCTGCCATACGAGCAAATACGAGCCCTTCTGGACATGTTTAATCGCGTTTGGAGCACAGGAGAGATCCCAGAAGCGTGGAAGACAGCGTGGGTGGCGCCAGTGCTCAAGCCCGGAAAGGATCCTGTGAACCTCGCCTCATATCGGCCAGTATCGCTAACATGATGCGTGTCAAAGTTGATGGAAAGACTAATATGTACGAGGTTAACTTGGTACCTTGGACAAGGAAGTAGACTGCCATCGTGTAAGACCGGATTTCGTCCACGGTTGAGTGATCAGGACGGTGTCTTGGGCTTACTAAGCCACATCGAGCTCCATCGCATTGACGGACCTTTCGACACTCGCCCTCTTTATGGACGTTGCCAAAGCATACGACTGTGTGTTTCATACAGGCAACATCAATAGACTCCGAGCGAGCAATAACTCGCTCCCATTTCCGTGCGGCGCTGAACACCTTTCAATTTTTAGGAATGGAATGGCTTAGAGTCGCCTCGACCTGCCATGGTCTTTTTCGGACGTTACCTGCAGCCTCAGTGTACCTCACCTACCGGCGAAAGGCACCATTTCAAATGCCGAAGCAAAGTTTTGGACCACTTGAGCCCAGCGTTTCAATGCCACCTACAAGTGTTCACAGACTGTTCGCTGTGCGCACAAACAGATAGCTGCGCAGCAGCATTCTGCATACCCTCCCTTGATGTGTCATGGTCTGGCCGCCCGGATCGTGTAGTTTCGTCTACAACAGTAGAAAGCACCGCAATTACCGCGGCCTTGCGGAAACTATGGGCCTTTTCTGCACGAGACGTCGTGGTGCTTACGGACTCAAAGTAAGCGTTACAATTACATCGTGGCCTACCTCGAGGCAAGTTTACAAGGCAATCTCTTGCATTGATTAAATACCTTATGAACAAGGGAATTTACGCAATATTTCAATGGATTCCATCCCACGTAGGAATTGAAGGAAACGAAAAAGCTGTACGCTCTTGCACGCCTAGCGCTGACATGTGTCCCAACAGTGAGAGCGCCAAGTATTTTTCAGAACTAAGGATGCAATCAGTAATCACTTTAGGGCGATCCACAAGACTCCACCCGAAGCCTGTGATCCATGGACTTACTCGCGAAGAAGCGACGGTGTTGTACCGCATTCGAACCGACTCCGAGGTTATTCAAGACTAGACGTTATGTTTGTGCCCCGATATCTGCTAGACGGGAGGCCAGAGCTATGGTGTGGCGACCATGGAGGCCGCATTCATCCCCGCATCGTGCCTGCTTCGAGTATACGAGGTGCGTGCCCGGCTCGGGTTTCTTCACGGCAGCCCAACGTCCCCGACGGAAGCGGTCACGTGCGCACCCTCGGCTCCTCCCCCGCCGTCAGCAATGCACCCCCGCCTGCGTCCGGCGGAGCTCGCACCCCGACTCCCGCTGTGTTTGGGGCGATTCTCAAAAGAATGCTGTGTTTTGACCCGGTGCCTAGTAGTTCCCTTTGGCTTGTGCCGGGCCATGGAATTCGCCCGGCACAACACTGACCGAACGCCAGATCGGACCGACGCCGTAGCGCGGTTCCAGGTAGCGCCGGCCACCGAAAGTGGCGTTAGGACCAGAGAGGCTGCCCGGACCCTCTCCCTCGACCTTTTGTCGTCCTTAGGGACAATCTGGGGAATCTGGGGACTGAGATGTGTTACTTAGGGAGCTTGCACCGGCTCTGTAGAGCGCTCCTCGTAACCAGCACAACATGTAAAATACTGTATGAGGAATTCTACACCGAGAAAGCTCTCCTCGTCTGACTGCGTGAATTGGGGTCCAGACCTGCCACCCGTGTGTACCTCGGCACACGCAACAACGTTGCGCTTCCCCGCTCTGTGCCTTCTGTGGTGACATTGGCGGCATCGAACATTTCATTTGGCTATGGCCGCAGTTTGACACAGAAAGAAAAGCGATGGTCGACAGCCTGCAAAAGAGCGGTCTTACGCACAGGACATTTGAAGACGTTTTCTACAGAGAACCCGCGGTGATCAGGAAGTGAGCACGACGACTGCCGATTGCCTTCCTGTGAGATACGAGGCTCATCGACACCTGATGACACCCCTGATCTTAACTCACTAGGAGGATCAGGCGGAACAATTGCCGGCTATGTGTGCCAGGCTAACCCCGCCTGCTTCAACACCACCACCACCACTGCATTGCAAAGTCTTGCCTACAGTTTCAGCCGGAAAAGTGCTGTGCGGCGAATGATTCATGCTAGTTGCTTAATGATCACCGATTTCCTTATCATTACTGCCACAGCACGACTTTCAGACGGAAGAATCTAGATGGATGAGGCCACCTCATCACGAGTTCCACTTTGGTTCAAAATTTTCAGCCTTTGTGAAGCTTTGTTTGCAAAAACCTGAACAATGGAACCTCTTCCTTCCCCCAAAAAAAACGAACAAAACAGTTTATATGACACGAATGTGATTACGTTAGTCTATTGCATAACATGTCTGGCACACCCATTACTGTATGCTCTCGAAATCACACCCTATCTGCCTGGCGTCCTACATGTAGGACGGTGCCTTTTGAAACATAGTAGACAAAGTTTTATACACTGAGCATAGATATCCTGTGACATGCGCCTTTTTCCCACGATGAATATTTCACGATCTGGGCAACAGGAAATTATATTTGGTCAATTGTTATCTTTTTCTGCCATAAGATAGCGACCTTCTCGATCTCCGCGTGCCCACAATGTTCCACTTTTTGTCACACGACAAGGTCTACAACTTACCAAATTTGCACATACAATAGTTAACCTCAAGAACACAGGCTAGAAGTCTGCAGCTTTCTAATAAGAAATGTGCGGAGTAATAGTGAACAAAAGTGTACTACATGTAGGACACAAGGAATATATGGGTTAAAGCCGGGAAAGACATTTTTATGTATTAGACTCGTTCCGTACAAAGCTGTACAATGGATGCTATCTTATACATTGTACCCTGCGTGGAACATGGACGTGGCTGCAGAAATATAACGATAGTGGTCTTACATGGATTTAGATTCGATGGACGCAGGGAGTACCGCAATGTAGTGTCCGTAGCCCTTTTCTTGTTAACTGCGTGATTTTGGGTTTACTTCGACGATTACCACCTAGGTTGCGCTGCTCTCTTTACGCTGATGATGTATGCATTTGGACCTCTAGCTCGAATGTTAGTGACCTCCAAAGGGTTTACGAGAAGGTTTAGATGTTGTTCACTTCAAGTAAAGGGAGATGCCCTTGTCTCATGAGAAAACTGCAGTTTCGACTTAAGCGCATGAACCATTAAACAGCTCCCACCTTTGCTTGGAAAGAAGGCACCTAAACATTGTAAAGCAGCATGGGTTTCTTAGCGTAACCCTAGATTAATTATCATGGGCTCAGCATACAAGATCACTTGAAGGCCAAGTAAACATTACAATCAATATAATACGCAGATGCGCAGATGCAACATGGCGTGGGTCAGTGTCATGAAGGCTACAAGTTCAAAAATCTCTCGTAAGAAAAGATAGGCTTTCCTGCTCCCATTCTAATATGGCCTTTCCCGTATCTGAGAGGGGCGATTCCAGAGACTGCTACCAAGGAGTCTTAGAATGTTTGGTAGCCCTTCGTGCAAAATCCAATGTTCTTATTGCAGAGACACGGCAGCCCCTCTTTCCCCTTATGCGAACTATTGATGGAATATGTCAGCGCACTTCGAAACAAGGACGTAACGCAGAGTGACCAAACACGAGCGCTGTACTGCAAGTGTTGGTCTACTGCCGGATAAGCATCCATAAATACACGTTCCAACGCGTGCGTGGAGCACTTTCGCGAAGAGAACCACGCAGATTTTTGTCCACTCATGCGAGCTAACGGCCGTCATGCTGCACAAAACCTCACAAGCCTTTATAATGCGCAAAAAAGAAAAGAAAAAAGAGAAAGAAAGCGAGTGAGGCATTATCTCACATCACCGCGTTAGATACATGCAAACTTAGACAAGGCGACTGGGAGATTGAAGAAGCAGCCGAGATTTAGAAGCGGAATTAAAAGTGCATTAGCTTCCCCTCGGTCGCCTTATCTGACAAAAAGGTCTTTATGGGTCTGAACGCAGCAATGTCAGATGCTTTATATCACTCGCTATCTTTCTCCTTTTTTTAATTTCTGTGCAGTATGTAGGCTTCAGGTTTCGTGCAGTATGATGGCTGTTAGAACGACACAAAATTATTACCACTCATCCGCGCTCTTCGCTGAAGCGCTGCACACATACGCTGGAACGCGTATTTACGCATGCTTATCCAGTAATAACTGTTGGACAAATAAATTGTATTCCTTACCTATCCTATCCAGCAACAAGTCGACAGTTGCAGCCCAGCGCTCGTGTTCACTCTGCGTTACGTCTTTGTTTCGAAGCGCGCTGTCATATTCCATCATGATTAACACACTAGCTCACCAGTAAATCTGAAGGGCACTATTGAGTTGAGTATGCAAGTATTCCGCCTAATTGTTCAACCCTATAAACATCCCGTAGCATTAAAACTAAAAAAGAGGGGCAAATGTACCATTCACAAAATTGTGCAAGTAAAATAATATATTGCCGACCCACGTATCCACCATGGCTGCTTACGATTCCAAATATCGAATTGCCTGTGGAAGGAATGATATCGTTACGGATGATTGTAAGAACTCCGGAAGAACACTAAGTACACTAACAATGCAAGAACACCTTATTATGAGGTAACTTGTGCCTGGTTGTAAAATTATATCAAACGTGAACAGCAGCCGGCGAGCCGCTGAAGTTCTAAGAGAACGCCTGCAGCTGTGAGTCAGTTTTCATTTTAAGAAAAACCATGTGCAGCCACGACCACGTCTTGAGGTAAGCTGCGTTCGAGATACGCTTCGCATACGCATCTTCGTCACCCGCATGACGGCACAGCGCCCGTAAGGAAACGCATAGACGGTGGCGCAACATTTCCCCTTTGTAGGTAATGCAAGAAAAATACAGTGGCGACGCTGTGCGCAAGCAGAATGTTTGAAAGGGTACTGCGGCGCACATTTAGATTTAGTAGCGGCCAACAGCATTACGACTAGAAGTAAGTAAAATGTAGCCGCGATAGTTAGGAGGAAATTTCTATGAAATTAGGTTGAACTTAGCTTCACAAAATGTTTCCACGGGCACTGCTCCAATATAACCTGTTTCCTACGCGCGTCTAAGGGCACAGAGAAACACCGAGTTCAAAGAATTGTTTAATTCAAAACCTCACAAAAAGAAAAACTGCAACATTCGTTACTTATCAATATTATATGTACGCTCTGCAAAGACAAGTTGAGGTACTGAACCGTGATATTGAAGCACTCCAACAGACAACAGTAAATACAAGACGGCTCAAATTATGACAAGAAACAGTAGTAACCATTCAGATATTGCAGCTTCGGCTTACCGCATTACGAGGTGCGAAGCAGTCAGCGACACGGAAAGAGACTGTACGTGAAGTCGTCGAAGGCAACTATGCCCGGCTTTGCGTTCGTGTAGGCTTCGATGAAGAACTGCAAGCGGGAAAGTGCACCTACGTTACACACCACTCAGCAATGGAGCCAACCAGGGCCGTTCAGAATACAATGGTTCAGTGCGGTGCAGTGCAGTGCGCAAACACTTTTGCATCCCAGACTATCAGCTCAGCCCTCAGAGCCAATCATTTTAACGCGATGGCCTTAAGGGCCCCGTGTCACAGAAAAATCATTTTAACGCGATGGCCTTAAGGGCCCCGTGTCACAGAAAATATAGTGTCGGTGTCGCTTCCGGCGTCCCGTGAGCGCGAATTTCCGTATATATTTAGGTATACATATATGCCACGTCTTGATGTATGGCATGCGGTATATGCCGATTATATTGCCACACCATTCTATCACTGAAGTTGCTCATACCTTGCCTTACATTCTTGACGAAGTTATTCCTCGGAATTTTGAAACTGACAATCCACAAACAAATGTCATGAAGCAGAACACCGACAGCGCGTGCCTTTTATGCTAAGTCTCTCAGACTGAAATATTAAAAGTGCGGAACAATAACAGAAACCTGGAAATTCTGTAATTTTTGGGCGAGCGGGTGCGCACTATCCTCCGGGATCGGCCCACGCAAGAGTCCGCGTTTCTACCAGAAAGCTCGATTTCGTGCATAGCGTTCGCCGACAGCGTTTGCAAGTAAACATCACGGTTACATAAGCTGCAGTTACCGGGAAGCGTGAGAAGCAGTCATGGATCTTTGAATGCTGTCGCGTTTCACTCATAAAGGCGAAGCTTAACGTCCTCCAAAGTTTTTTGAAGCTGATTCGTTTTGTCGACTTTGCTTGACGACCTCGGCTCATGGACCAAAGGCTGTTCGCGTTGAACCCCTGCTGGGGATGCGGGTACGATCTGGTATGAAAGTTACTCTCTGATTTTTGTGCGTCGGCTGTAATGAGCTTTTGTTCCAGTTATGAACATAAGTATAGAGGCGAGCATCGTACCCCCATCCAGGTGATGCACTCGCCTGTACACATATTTCCTGATGCAGACAGTTAACGAAGTTGGAAATCATCGCCTTGTTGAAGGTTATATGTGAGCAAAGTCGCGAGGTTAAGTACTATCTGCGAGATACATCTACTACACATAAAAAGCCTTGAACGAATCCAAAGGCAAGCTGTCCGGTTCGCGCACAACAAATTTTCAACCTTTCGATTCTCCAACCGAGCTAGCGAGATCTTAGGACATTCCGTTCCTCGGGTTGCACAGGAAAAAAACGGTTGACATTTCTTTGCCGACTTGATACTTTCCTGTGGTGCATACAAAGTTTAGTGCGTGCGCGCGCGTGTGCGTAAGATTAACCCTGGGAGAGTTAACAAGTGCTAATCGCGGCCAAGGTGGCAGGAGGCAGCCCCCCTTCACCTCATTTCTACATTTAATTTCAACATTATTACCCATCTATGCTTTTATCTGTGTTCATTGTTTCTTCGTATCAGTGTGATGTCAGATTTCAAAGCATCTTCTCGTATTTTGGCCGTTGCGGAAACAGTAGAAATTCGCGAAGCATCCGGAGTTCAAAATGTGGATCCGTTAGAATACAAATGCTGTCTAAAAAATTTAATCTAAGCCGCAACAGACGCTGTCGTAATTCATGACCTCACTGCGAACTGGTGCGGGAACTTCAAGGCGGCGTCGCCACCATCCTTGCGCATCTTTTCTGGTTCGCTAACTAAGCCTATTCTGGTGGTAAATGTGGCTTTGCTTGCATTGCACCAGGCTAATTAATTTACCAATGCGGTTAAACTTTTTTAGTGCCTGTTTATTTCGTTTTACCCCCTTACCCCAGCACAGGGTAGCCAGGTGGCCTATATACTACCTAACCTCCCTGCCTTTACCACCTCTTTTTATTGAAATATATCGAGAAAGATGTATTCACTCCTACCATATGGTGACGGCTATAGACTACTTTTGATGCAATAGTAACAATAAAAATATACTGCTAGAAGAAACAACGTCATAGGTTCGAAAAATCTAGAGCATGCTGTCCTACACGCGCGAACATACTGAGGTAAAAGGCGATAAAAAGTTCGTCCACCCCGAGTCGCTATATATGCGCTTATATACATACAGTTCCCAACACAAACGACCACAGACGATGCCGCGATGCCGTACGAGATAGTAAGCTGCACAGATGAGGAATTATCCGATAAGAAAACTCACCCATACATTGGGCCGAACAGGAAAATAGGGAGGGCGCATGAAGAGTGGCACAACGCCTGCTTAGTCTTTAGGAAGGAGCGAAATCGAAAACGAAGCTGAAGATATGGAGAAGGGAAATACAGAGGAAAGAAACAGCAACACGATAGGCCACAATGACAAAATAAAGCAACGACAAAGAATAAAGTGCGACCGCGGGTATAGAAACGCAGGAACAGAAAAGGATAACTAAAGACCATGCATGTCTTACTCGTTGCAAAAGAATACAGAAACGAAAATTGGAGTACGCTTAAGCTTCACCTCTAAGAGTAGAACGCGATAGCGTTATCTGGACCGGTTCGCATCGCATCGTTCGCATACGGCAAGTAGGCTTCATTCACTGCAACACTGAACGTGGGAAAGCCAGCTTACAAAGACCAAGCTTACGCCGATCCCCTTAAAGGCGGCTTCACTTTTAAACTGAAATGCATTGCTGGAAAGACGTCTTTCCAAGGGCAATATAAGTGGTCATATTAAAATGTGAAGGCCCTAGCTCCTTTTTTATTATTTTCTTGCTATTGCCCCGACGCGCGCAGGTCTGGTAGAAATGCGAGTTTCCTCGTATCAGAATTAGGTTTTCTCGTACATTCAAATTACAATCTGACGCCGATTCGTAAACAATCCGACGGCGAATCCGACGCCGAATGGTAAAGTCGTACTCTACCATTTTTCTGACGGATTTCACTGTGAGAAATTCAATTTTTGTTCGCCAAAACCTTGCACCACGTGGAGGGCCTGCGCGGTCGATGTGGTTGGATGAGTTTCTCCGCCACCCGCGATCACACGCCGGTTGCCGACGCCGGGTTTTCTGTGACACGGGGCCCTAAACGCTATCGCGTTAAAATAGCAAAAAGGTCTCGTCTCTAGCAGAGAAAAAATATTCTATAAATGGGATACGACAGTCAAAAGCACGCTTCGTCACAGAAGGCGAAAAAAAGAAACGGAAGAAGCATCTTCCATTTGTAAATGTAGGAAGCACTATAAGAAAAAAACACCAGTTTGTTTCATTGGATAATATCCACTGTTAATACTTTTTCCCTAAAGTTTTCTCCCCCCCCGCCCCACCCGTTTAACCACCGGCTTCTTGGCCAATTCCCCGTAGTTGGTATGCGCCATGGTATATAGGAAGCAAGTAAGGAAGCAGCCTCACCCGCACGTCCTGGTGTATGGTCATGTTGATGGCGAACGTCCTCCAGGCGAAATCCGCGAGCCGCTCGAGAGAGAAGAGCGGCCGGTTGCCGACGTCCTGGGCCACCACCTGAATACGCTCGGCGCCCGGGCCGTGCACCAGGTACGTCAGCCGGAGGCACACCATGGAGTTCGGGTATCCCGGCAGGTATGGGGTGATCAGTCGCGACACGCCAGCCGGAACCCGCTGCGCGTCCACCGCCATGTAGCTCCCTGCACGGAAGGGGGCGATAAGTGCTATATGTGCGATAAGTGCTAGCCCCATATAGGGCGTTATACGAGTAAAAATGATAAATGAAGAGCAACACCGAGCAGATATAGAATGTATTTGCATACATATATTTTTCAAGCGAAGCTTGTTATAATTCCGATTTTGGTGGCGTGCAAAAAATTTGTCGCAGTTTCACCCGAAAGGCGAAGCATCAATTGCGATAGCAAATTATCAGAGAGCTATACGGAGCAAGGATAGTAGTTTTATCAGCTGTGTCAACTTGGACATGCAGCAGCACCAGCAACGCGCAGAACTTGATGCCATCGGCGTTTGCGGCGTTGGTGACTGTTGCCGGTGCCTCTGGGGGCGGCTCGGTGGTTTTCAACGAGATCAGAATGGGACACTGATAAGTGGTTCTTGAGGGAAAGGGAAAGGTTGACGCTATCTTCTGCAGCCCTTGAGGGAGCACGGCTCAGCGCCAACACTCCTCGAGCAGCGTCGGAAATCTTACCCACCTTCTCGCCTCGCAACGTTTTTTATATAAATAGGCATTTGGTGCTGCAGCTAAACGTCACTCCCTCCCCACACGCCAGTGAGGTCATCCCGGCGTGTCGTCTGCTGCGCGCCGCCCGTACACTGCACAGCTTTCGCCTAGTGTGCATGCGCTTGGCCTCGGAGTTTGCCATAAAATGGGCTGCGCCTAGTCGCGTCAACTTTCGCTAAATATCGAGCGGCTAGCCTCCAATGCGTTCGGCGTCGTCAAGCAACAGCGTTCTTGGCACAGTGCCAACCATGGTTAGCCTGCCTGCGTTTGTGGCATGCCAGGAACGCTGTCGCTCGTAGGTGCCGACGCGTCCAGGGCTAGTCACGCGAAATGTCGCGAAACTGAAGGTACCTACGAAAATGATCGCTCTAGAATATTTTCCCTACATGCGTAGTTAAGTTAAACCAAGTTAAGACATAGCAGTAGCAGCCAGTAAGACATGAGGATTGACAGTTTCGCTGTGCCTAAGCTTTGCTCGACGAAGTGCAAATTGGCCCGTTTTTCTAACGCGATAGCGTTTAGAGCCCCGTGTCGCAGAAAATCCGGCGTCGGCAACCGGCGTGTGATCGCGGGTGGCGGAGAAAATCAACCACATCGACCGCGCAGGCCCTCCACGTGGTGCAAGATTTTGGAGAACGAAAATTGAATTTCTCAGTGAAATCTGTCAGAAAAATGGTGAAGTACGACTTTACCATTCTGCGCCGGATTCGCCGTCGGATTGTGTACCAATCGGCGTGCGATTGTAATTTGAATCTACTGAGAAAACCAAATTCTGCTACGAGGAAACAAACATTTCTACCAGACCTGCGCGCGTCGAGGCAATAGCAAACAATAAAATAAGAAATGGTGCTTGGGCCTACACATTTTAATATAAGACCACTTATATTGCCCATGGAAAAACGTCTTTCCAGCAATGCATTTCGGTTTATAATTGAAGCCGACTTTAAGGGGATCGGTGTGAGCTTGGTCTTTGTAAGCTGGCTTTTCCACGTTCTGTGTTGCAGTGAACGAAGCCTACTTGCCGTATGCGAACGATGCGAACGGGTCCCGATAACGCTATCGCGTTCTACTCTCAAAGGCGAAGCTTAAGCGTCCTCCAAGTTTTTTTTTTTTTTTATCTTATCTACCCTGAAGGCATATGGCATACAGAGAAGTGTTGATTCCAGACTCCTATGTAACGAATTACATGTAATTACTTGTAATCTATTGCATTATTTTGTAATTTTGTAATTTAACGATTAACATTTTTACTCGGTGACACTCACTGTAATTCAATTACTTTTTTCAGTAACCAATTACATGTAACCAGTTACATTATTTACGGGACAAGTAGCAGACTACGCAGCTCTGAGAGAACCTGAATTCGGCGGGAATTGCAGGAGAACGCCCGAGATTCGTGCCGCTCAGCATACTCGCGGATTTTCAGACAGGCCAATCCGGGGGGTTCAGTATTTGTTTCGTTATGTTGGTTTCGTTATCAGCGACGGCCACTTATAAGACGTTTATAAGGCCACATAAGGCCACTTATAACTGGGAGCGACTTCTCCAAGTATCAGCAAAAACGAAGTGCTGCGCTTCATAAAGTACTCAGATGCTGAGTAACCGTATCCGTTACAACGTCACCCTACCACCCAGCACGCACATCGAGCGAATTTCCAGTGTCACTGCTGATTTCTTCAGAAGAAAAACGAGAAATTAGCGGCACATGTTTCTGAAAAGCAACCGTTAGTGAAGATAAGCAATGTGTGAAGAGCAGCGGAGGACGCACTGAAAGTGTCAGGCCAGTTCTTTCTCTTTACGGTATCTTTATGCAATATTAATACAAGTTCGGAGGAAATTAACGAAAAAAATAATCGATTTCTTTTTAGTAATTTCTCAGTTACTTTCGTAGGGGCAGTAATTAGTAACTGTAATCGATAACATTTTTGAGTGAAATAACGCTAATTGCAATCGGTTACATTTTTTTTTTTTTGTAACGTGTACAAGTCTGATTCAAGCCGATCACTGCCTTGAGGATAGAAGGAACACATTACGGCTGAATGGAAGCTTTAATCCTGGTGCTTTTAGAGGGTCCCTCGTAAGGCCCCACAGAAAATGTTGGTCCTACAGTGGAACTTGTAACGCGCCGTCTATGAAGCGTATTACAGCGTTTTTTTTTTTTTTTGCATATTGGTATATTGTTAGAGGACATATTTGAGTGTCCTGTCACCACGATACCACGAGGCCGCCGACATACTCTCCCTTTGCCACGACTAGTGTCCGCGAGCGCGACACAAGTGGAAGTACAAAACATTACGATAAAAAAATGGAAAGCTGGGTACACTGGACCTCGTTATTACGCACCAAAAAAGCTGCTCTTAGTTACTGCTATAGGAAAAATGCTCCTGCGGCTTCGCAAAAATGTTTATCGTTAAAGGTCGGCAACAATTTCAGCAAGGCGGTGGTTCGAATCCTGGTACTGTGCGCGGAATGCAAAAAAAAAACTGTTTTAGCGGATGATATTGTTTACTTGAGGACAAGGGTGAAAAACTTCGCGCCCGAACCACAACGACGTGACATTAGTTAACGTGCTGGATTTGCAAATGGATCCGTTCTCATTCAGTACAAGTCCCTGAAGACTCAATAGGCCTTTGGTCCTTTAGAATTCGTTATGCTCCTTGTTATCGATAAACTTTACTAAACCCGAGAAGAGCTGTGCAAATCGAATGGCGATGCGAAGAGCTTGCGCGCAAATTTGCACTCTGTCTCGTCCTTACGTCCTTTATGGCTTACCAGAACAATGCTCACAGTAAGGCTGATATTTCAAGTATCCACCCAGAAAGGCGATTTGCAAATCCATCTCAAGATTTCTCTTTAACGTCTCTATAAATGACTTGAATATGTACGTATACCTGTCGCATATGCCATTGTTGTTGGCGACATCTGTCACAACCCAGGTTAGCTTGAAATCAAATTGCATTGTATCCACGAGAGACTATCCCCACTATGGAGCCTACATGCGAGTCATTTGTACGCTAAATATTGCACCCTTGGTGGTGTTTTCTTGCCTAACTCACACCCGTACACCATAGAAAAGTGTTTCAGCCAAGTAATACACCCATTTGAAAGGGTGTTTTTTTTTTTTAATTGCACCCTTTCCCCAGCGAGTTTTCGGCCGAAATGCACAATACGGTTCTTTTTACAGCGATGCCTTTTATTCTATCACTACCCAAGTATTTCGAATGTCTGCCGAAGTAATCCTGAAATGCTTTCCGACACGTTTTATAAAAAATAAAGGGGGAAAATTTTAATGCATCGCAGTACTCTCCACCGGAATTCGAAATGTGGACCTACAGTTTTCTAGTCGGAAGTGTTATTTTTCGGCCACTCCGCCGACAATACCACAGATAATCCAGTCCCTAACGATTCCCCTGGCGCCTCTGGCTGCTGATGCTGCATGAAACAGCGGAAGACTTACTGCGCATAATACTGGGCCAGCGCCGATACCAGACCAGAAATAGCAGGTGCCTGAACTACGATTGGCCGACTCGCTATAATTTGCTGACACTTGGCAGCGGGTCTGCAAAACATCACCGAGCTCAAACAATTTAAATGAAGCCAGTGGTAAAAATTGAAAAGTTGGATAAAAAAAATAAAAGAAACTCGGTCTCTCCAAATTTTCTGTTTTTGCGTCCTTCACCACCGAGGACACCAAACACATGAGGTAGTAGGAAAACATCCATAGCCTACTGTGACCATCTGACGTGCTCGAACAACGACTTCGCGCAAAGCTCTGTAGGAGGAAGAAACAACTTTATTTCGTCAATTCGGTTTAGTAAGGGGCGGCTACCAGGCAATTACTTACAGCCACCTACTGGGCTATTTCGATGGGCCCAAGTTGAAAGCGCTGGAAAATAGACACTTCTGGCTTTTTACTTGCTTGAAATCTCGGAAGTGCGCGAATACCCTTTAAATTATCTGCGGTTCATGTTTGGGAAAAAACTTCTAAATAGCACCCTGAAATTATTGAAAGAATGCATAAGGGTGTTCAGCTGACAACTACAGCCATTTACAAAATTTCAAGTAGAGGTAAGTATGCGAAAAAGGTGTTTTGACATCCAATCCACCCTCGAAGGTGTTATTTTTTCTTAAGTGTGTGAGCTGCCTAGTCCAGCCTAAGCCCCCTGATCCGCCCAACCCAGTGTTACCGTAGATGGGTCCCGTACGGAGCCTATACAGTAACTCTAGCCTTACCTATGTAGGGTGCTGCAATATCCTCTTCGGGAGAGTATTGAGGCACCCTAGTCTAACCAAAGGGGCATACATGAAAGTCTAAAAAGCGCTTGCATCTAGGCTCCCTGGCCCGACCGTTGTTCTTAAACGAACCATGGGGGAAACACGAACAGAGGGTCCTAAAATCCCATAAACGTAGAATCTAAAAGCAACGAGCTGAGTGGCCATTGCCTGTCGCCACGCCGCTTCAATGGGAATGCTCATCTATCCATCCAATCTAATCCGTTTGCATGTGAAGGCTTCATAATATAACAGGATTCCATTCATCCACAACGAGGTAAACATTACAAGGACGGGGATCCAAGAAGCATTGCGACTTAAAGACCACCGCAGGAAGACATGGAAGGGAGACAACCACCTTCACCTCTTTTTTTTTTTTGCATTTCATACTAATGCTTACAACATTGCGACTTCTTGTAGACGCCACTTGCTGGCGAAGCATAGCGCAATCTCACGCTTACCGGTTCTGTCTGCGATGCTGCCGTTGAAGAGCTGGAAGTGCGGCCCGATGTTCTTTTGGTTCCGCATGCCGCACGCATGTTTCTCGAAGTCGCACTTGAAAGCCCTCTCTTCACGCCGGATCGGTGTGCGAACATGTGCAAGAAAAGCGGGTGAGGGGAGGAAAATACGGGAGAAAGGGTGGGCCTTCTTATTTGAAACATGAAAAATCTCTGCGCGAAACGATGCAAAAAACGGCTTCTTGAAAACACTCGGGGCGCATTCGCTAAGTGAACACGCATAGCTGGAACTAACGGCATGCGTCTCGAAGCCAGTGCCCAATATGGAATGCTGCAAAATCGCGATCCAGCACTTCCGGTCGATTAAAGGGATACGGACACAAAAGTTGGCGGGTTGTTTTTTGCGTCGGAACAAAAGTTGAACTGTTGAAAATGACGAATACAGCAAGCTGCTCTGAAAGAAAAGAACGAGAACCATCTTTTTGCGATTTTCTGTTGCACCTTGCCTCCAAGTGGCCGCCGGCAGAAGCAGAAATTTGACGTCATAACTTCCACGGCCGCCTGCTCTACTTCGTCGCTTGACGCGGAAGGGTCGTAACCGTAAGCGGTAATATTTCTTGCCAAGTTGGAATGGTCCTCGTCTTCCGACGTGTACTCATCGCTGGTAGAGGCACCAGAACTCGAATCCATGCTCGCGATGGCGGCGTCGGCGCGCTTCGAAAGACCGCGGCCGGCCGGCTGGCTATCCGACGAGGGTGTCGTGACGTCACGCCTTCCAACTACCGCGGGTCGGGCGGCGAGGCTCGCGCTCACAAAAACGCCAAAAATAACGCCATCGGCTTAAAATTGAGCTAAGCGACTACTTTTCGGTGTAATCCCACACTGAGGATTCACTTTCAGCATTTTCGTAAAATTTGCAGATTTTGGGTCCGTATCCCTTTAAGCGCACTCCCTGGGGCGCGATCAGAGATCTTTGTTCGTTTCGCGTTCTGTTCATCTGCTGCAACGTCACACAGTGGCAGAATGCAAAGGTTGTGACAACGGGAGGCAAAGAGCAGCCAATCGCCAAACGGCGAACTCCCCGGGCGTTTGCCGTCCGGGGAGTTAGTTTTTGTGGACGTCAAAATGACAACACGCTCCTGCCAATCATATCGATTACGAGCCCGTCGCGTGTTAGGAGCAGAACGCGACGAGAGATGTGAAGTTCGAGCGGTCATTCGCTCGCTACGAGACCGGCTTCGCATGGCACTTCTGGTGGGTTGTATTGGATCCAAACGGCGGCTGCGGTTACGGCGGCTGCGGCAACGCGTTTCAAACAAAGATCTCCGATCGTGCCCCTTGTCAGCAACACGGCTGCCCTTTCTTTCAATGAAGGCTTGGGAATGTCCACCTCGCAACGTAAAATGGTGTGACACAACACACAAAATGGCGCGAAAAAGGTATACACTTGGTATTTACACGTAAAATAAAGTTCGGTGCGTTTACATTCAAAATGAAGGCAACGTGAAAATGACGTTCGGCCATTCTATAGTGCGCATATTGCGACGTTGCAGTGACGGCGAAAGACAGTAGCAGAAACTGAGTCGCGAAACTAACTCCTTATTGGGCGAAGCTGTGCCCAGGAACGCAGGTTACGCTCGAAAGCACAAGGATTGTGGCGAGCACAGTCGGCGATCGTCGAAAATTTTACCAGCGGGCCAAGCGCTTCCGCGCCCATTACATGACCCATCGAAAGTTCCAGCGCCATCATCTGTGCCCGTGTGCCTTCAGAAATTACCACTTAATTCGCGCGGCGCACACAATCAGACTACACAAAGTTCGGCCACAACAGACAATGGATAGAACTATACCGGTAACATTCGAGTAACCTACGACACTTGCCGGCTCGTCCCGCGCCAAGCAGTCACGCCTAACACAACCGGTGAAAAGCGGTCACCGGAGAAAGAGAAAGCACACGTGTCAGTATGGGCCATTTCCGAAAAACTTGTCAATAGTGCCAATGTCCCGAAGATATAAGCAAACTACAATTTTAAACTGTCTCAACCCACATCTCAAGTATCAGCCTGCTGCCAAAGCATTTGAGGCCTAATAAGTGAACTGACGGAGTGCTTGCACATTTATTCCAGGCAGCTATCCAACTGAGCGCAGTGGGAAGCTGCGGTTACCAGCTCGGAACCTGCGGTTTAACTGCGCGCCGTGATGAGCTTCAGAAGTCGCCGTAAGACACGGTCTGTCGCCCACCTCACGAAGCCATTAAGAAGCCCAAATGTAATCTCAGAAATTATTTTCTGTTGACGAATTAAAGTTCTTACCACCACCACTACCATTACAAGTCACCCCTGATGGTGCAGACACTGTCAATGAGACAAATACGGCTCGATAATTTCCCTCGACGAGGGTTACTACCACTGCTTACCGAAGGAGTAAGGCCTCGGGGATGGGTGTCTGTAATCAAACTTGTGAAACGCCTGGTACTGTAGTGGCTTCTTCGGCGGGTCGTACGGCGTGAGGGTCGTTGTCGACCTTGTAGAGCTCCTCACCATGAGCGATGCGGCAGCCGATCCTTGGATAAAAAGATGGTAGAACGAACCATAATTTGCGATCTAGCGTTTAGGAACAACGTTTGATATAATTGTACGTATTTTCGTGATTGGGGACCGCGCTGGCTGCCATACCGCACGTTGCAATTAAATCCGTGCAGGCTTTCGTAAAGAAGCTACATAAGTGGCCTGTAGAGCCTACCGACCATCATTAATTCTCTTCCAACACGACATAACATGCGGCGTTCACTGGGGGCTTACAGTATATCGAACAGTGAATAAGCACAGCTGAATCATTCTTTTATTTATTTTTTTCCTCGTCGGATTCTTAGATGTTTGCGGTGAACTGGTCTTCCTTGTTAACTCTGCAGACGACCAGAACAGAGTCCTTGTGAAGTGAGAGTACTTGCAGGTCGCGCAGCAGCATCGTAGCCACCAGCTCGCGAACTCACCGGCAACTATTCGTAAACTGAAATATGTGCCGTAATGTAATCAATTTAGAAGTTAATTAGTGCAATGATGTTGATTATTCAATTACGTATTTTTTTATTTCTCGGAAAAGTAATAGCCGCCTCGCCCAGTAATTTAGCCCAGGTTAGAAATGCGTTATCTGTCAGGCAATTTTTTTTAATTTGGTGCAGCTAAAGAAACCTGGTATTATTGGCACACAGAAAACTGATAGACTTCTATACGAATAATCTATTGAACTTACTTGGCTCAATAATTTAATTTATCGTCCCTTTAATTCATTTATTGTCCATTTAATTCTCAAAGCTACACAGCCAACCCACGAGGGACGTCGCACCAAAGCTAGGACCCGCAGTGTTGCATTATGTCAGAATTATTTGCCTTCTATTCATTTTTAATCACCCGTCGCAACGAGTTGCTGATAGAGGCGCTATTAGCAAACGCTTGGCGTCATGCCATCCAAAGACGAAAAGCAAAAACAATGGAAAGAGAAAAGAATCGTTGCAGTAAATGGTATCGGGTTAACATTGACTAATGGTGCTCTTTTAATGTGCTCCTCAAATCGGCTCCTAACGGATAAAGTTATTTCAGCTGTATTAGTAAATTACCCTTCTGCAATATCAATAAGAAAAGTCATTCTTGACGTCAGAAAAGGCACGGTGTAAGCCAGAAAAGAAGCAAGAAATTATAAAGACTGGTGGCGACACCGCCTTGACGTTCCCGCACTATAGTTCGCTGTGACGTCATGGATTTTGACGCGGTCTGTTCAGGCGTACAATAAAATTGTTATCGGTAAAAATAGGCTACATTGTACATTATAAAAGAGCCAACGACAACTTGTCAAGATTCAAGAACCTTTCTGGGGAGCCACAAAGGCCCAAACACGAAACAAAAAACTGAAATTTATGACGTCACACGACGTACTGGCGCTGTAGGGGGTTTGGGAGTGAAATTACAAATGGAACTTTTGACCATTATGTTCTATTAATCAACCCAATACCACGAAAATTCATGGAAATAAAGCCGAGAGAATGCGTTATCTACGCTTAGACGAAAGCCTTAGGTAGGTCATGGGTCGAAAAATTGACCGTCCAGCGTTATGGTACCAAAATTCAATGGCACCATCATTGATGGTCGAACGCATGACCATTTCTGTTAAATTAAGGCGAAGTTTAGGCCCTCGAACCCACGACCATCGGTGGTAGTCGAACCCTCCCTCCACCTTTGGTGTTAATTGGGGCGAAGTTAATTAAGGCACTGTCAAGGCAGAGCTAACTAAGGCAAACGAACCCATGACCTTTTATGGGAGAAACCAAGTAACAGGAAGTAACAAGGCATTCGAATGACAATGTCAAGTAATTTAATGAACGTCTCGTGAGCGCGCAGGCTATCGCCTTCATCCTCTTTAACGCATGCTAAAGTGACAACTTTTTTATTGCCTTAAGCGCCATTTAAATGTGCTGGAGCGTTTTCGCACTGCGATGCCGTAAGGAAAGAAGCAGCCGCGTCCCGGATAGTCAACCGCGGCTTCGTATACCCAGCACTGCCACCACCACGCCAAAACATCCAAGCCAAGTGCGGCAGTTCATATTACCAGCGTTGTTGGGTCCCGGAAGCCGAAGCGGATCAGGAACGCCCAATCCATCCGCAGCGTGGATCTCATTGGCCTCGTTGTTGGTTTCTGTGCGGAACGGACGTGGAAATCGAGAGAGAAAAAAAACTGTCAGGAACACAACGCATTCAATCGCCGCGTGCGGACGATCCCGGCTTACAACTACGGAACGATAAGACGCTGCCTATCTGCCAGTAAGATGGCCCCCAGCGCCGTCAAGCGGTCATCTATGGCAGCTTTTTTTTTTTTTTTTTTTTTTTTTCCCTTGGGGGAAGGGGGCTTCCGCATCAAGTAAAACTACTTGTTGCGAATGAAGTTCAAAGTGTTAGTGGGACTAAATTGGGGCAGAGAGGCTGGCTAAATTAAGAGTATGGCACGTGGTCTCTTGTTCTATCGGCGAGAGAACAGTAAATGGTGAACAAAGTAAGCAGGAAGGAGTCCAGCGCATATGGCAGACAAGCCGGCGAGAGAGAGTTGCGGGGCGTGAAACTGCGGAGTCAATCGCTGTGAGGGACGTCGCAGTACAAGGCTCCGGTTTAATTTTTTTTTACTAGAAGGAGTTCTCTAACGTGCATTCGAAGCACGGTACACCAGCGTTTCTTGGAACATTACGCTTATCCCCCTATTTTGATATCCGTCCCTACAGCTAGACTGTTGACGTGACTTACGAGTTCCCACACATCTACCGCTTATCCAGCCTTGAAAGACGAATGTCAATGATTGCCCAGAATGCGAGGACACGGGAAAGCTTTCAAGCATCACACCTTTCATTTCTGAGCGTCACGTGCTCTTGCTGGACGCGTAATAACATTCTATAATGACGCTAAGGGACCTTCAGGCGGACCTCGATCGCCAGGCTAAACCCACCTGTAGACCACCGCCAGTAGTGTACACCACCACGTCTTCATATCTGTCATGACCGGCTTTGTTTTTTTTTTTTTTTTTTTACAAATTTCCTAATGGAGATAGCGCATCGGCGCGCATTTCAACGTGTTACCAGAACTTAACTGTTAGGGAAACAACTCCTTGGCTATGCGGCAGCGATCCATCAGCTTGCACAGCGGTTAAGGTTACGAAAGAGGTTGTACGCGCTAGTAAGTCGCCGCATCGATAAAAAAAACCGAGGTACTTATTTTAGCGTCCACGGCACAACGAAGCCTGCTGCGTTTCTAAGACCACGCAAACGGTCTTACGAACGGACTTACGGCGTTCGGTAGTCGAAGCTGTGTCGTCACCATTGATGGGCGATTCCGAGGTGTCGTAGTAATCTGCATGCCGACACAAAACGGTTGCTTACTAATGAAAATTTACGATTATTTGTTTCGAATGTCTCTTACAATTTGCCTTCTGCGTTGTGCTGCAAACAATGAAGCGAGAAATGAATGCGTGAGAGAGATCAGACAAACAAAAGAGGAAGGACAGAAAGCGAGTGAGTTAATTGAATATAGGATTGTGCTCCGATATGGTATATCCAGCGGAAGCTTTAGCCCCGGTGGATCCTATGTAAGCAGATTCGAACGGAGAAATCGCGTTTCTCTGCAACCACTGCACGGAATTTTGAGGTGTTACATTTAAAATAAAAAGCTAAAATCTAGTGAGTCTAGCGAGCTGATTTTTTTCTATTTAGACCGTCGATTTTTTATTAAACTTGATGAAAACTGCAAATTTTTTAAAACAAAACTATTAAGCTTTACAACTCGAACTGGGCAATAAAAAATGGCATCGCGATCTTGCAAACTGCACCTTAATATTACTCGAAGAGTACAAGAATTGATGTATTATAAATTGCGCTGAAGCACACCCCTAAAACGTCAGTAAGATTTTGCAAAACCCTTGTAACGTAACAAATTCACCGTAAGCTATACATTCATATATAAACATCATCCGCTTTAGATGCTCCAACGGATTCCTTTCACAGAACTGCGACATCTGTTTTTGGTACAGAGATGCCAATTTGTAAACTTCCTTCTACTTTTTTTTAACTTAGCAAATTTTGGCAATTCTCGTAAAAAAATCACAGGCCGTAAATAAACGTTCTGCTTCCTACAGTCACTAGAATCTAACTTTCTTTCAAGTGCAACAAATTTCATTAAAATCAGTCCAGGGGTTGTTCCATAAAAAGCATTTCAACTTATTTACATGCATTTGAATAGGCGGCATCGGAGCTGGCCCCGAGGTAATTAGGTCTCCCTCTAAACGTACTGCTCCTGCGGCCAAACGAAAATAGATCGAGCGTATAAGCTCTTACATAGGATATTTATGTAAGGTATTTATGTAAGATATCTATGTATATACTGTACAGTACGGCTCATGATTGGCACATGCTGCAGCAGTTTCTTAACAGTCCAGAGGGCACTACGGCGACGCGCCGGGACCTCGCGTTACAAATGTATATATAAAAACAAGAAAATCGTCAGTTTCGCACCGGGCACTGGGGTGCCCACACATTTGCTATCGCAATAAAAGGAAGGGGCTGAATGTTTTAGGCTCGCGCAGAAAGTGTATAGGTGCCGCATGAATCCACTCCAATAGCGCAAGCGCTTGGCCTTAACACGAGCACGGCGCCGGGCCTTTGCAAGATAGTCTAGAAACGCCTGCGAATTGCCACGTCATACTCACCGGGCAACGGTTCGTGGACGTCGTTTGGAGGCTCCGGCGGGTCTGCAAATAAGAAAAGGGACAAAGTCTACCTGCAACGGCTGCGACAGAAGGCACAATAGAGCACCGAGCACGAGATGCGACACGAAGGACGCCATGCACCAACCACCAAACCGCCGCCACCGAAGCGAAGGTTAGTATATAAAGCACCATGCCACAAGCCTGTATTAGAGAATAAAGCATCCATGTTATAATGTTAGTGGGGATCTAAAAGCGGTGCCGACGAAAAAAATCTACTTCGCTTGCTCTTGACATCGCATATGTGTGCAGAGCGCCAACAAGGGACAATAACTTAAATTTGCATAAAGCGATACTTCGTATCATACAAATACAATAGATGTCGACATCTGTCTTTGTTTTAATGCTGTTTTGTTCGTTGGGCGGGTCATGAATATTTGTACGCACCAGGATAAGTTCATTTTCAGTGTGAATCAACCCTGAATACGAACTTTGGACGAACAGATTTCCACTGTCCATTCAACTTCATCTTAACGAGAGTGTACTGTGCACGGGAAGGCCAAAAAGTATGGTCTTGCTTAGTACACCTAGCGCAGCGATTTTCACTTAGCATGGCTGACACTAGCCCGTCACGACATCCAACCATTGTCAGAGGACTTTGTATTGAGCCCTAGCTTGGCGTGACTAACTACTTTTCAGGTCACCCAGGACTAACTACTTTTCAGGTCACCCAGGACTAACTACTTTTCAGGTCACCCAGGACTAACTACTTTTCAGGTCACCCAGGACTTACTTGGCTTTGTTCTTTAGAAAAAACAGTACGGGGCTGGACTCAAGGCTATGGAGTCGACTGTTGTCATTCGTCACACATCCGGTTCCTCTTTCCCTTTCCCCCAGCGCAGAGTAGCTTTTAGTGGTACGTACCTCAGGCCGACCTCTCTGCCTCTTTATTAAACTTTTATCCCTCTTTACGTACCGGATAGTCATCTGATAGAAGTATGATAGACGTGCTGGATAGTCAAAAGAAGGTACCAGGCCAATATTCCAAGAAGGAACTCCGCGCAGAAGGCCATCTTCGTGTTGTCTATAGTTCCTGCGGTTGACGGACCTACCGGGCTTTATTTGACAATTAGCGCCACACAGCAACTCTGCCGCTACGAGAAACGCCGAGGTATACAGGGAGCTCCGGATTAATTTTGCCCACCTGGGGTTCATTACGTACACGATCGTTTTCTGCCCACGGTGCACCGTGGTTGGTCCACCGCGGGCCCACATAATGGCGTAACACTGCGTACTATCCCTACCTAGCACGCGAGGTGCGCGTTACATTCTTAGCGCCTAGATTCCTTTATTCTAGTTCAACTTGAAAGAGAAACACGCATACTGTTACAGGTGCTCATATGCAACTGTCATTCGCCCTGCGTTCGCCTGCGTAAAGTACGCATTGACTGTCAAGTCACTACGTATTGACTGATCGGTACAACGATTTTCCAACGTGCATGATACCACATCTAAATCAAAGTAGGCTGTGGGTCACGAAAGCATACGAGATTTTCATATGGGTAACCCCAACTGATCCCGCAAGCCGAAGAGGGTTTTCGCTTCGTAAAGGACGTTTTCAGCATACTCGACGACGAGAAAGCATGTTTGCGTACGGAAGGCAGGTAGGTGGTACCGGCGTGACATGCTGTTTGAGCGGCGCAACTAGCGAGCGGGGAATACTTTGGACAGTGGTCATACCCCGGATGTACGGAAGCTCGGTGTGGTGCGCAATCTGAGCCGAAAAACGACTCGGCCGGTGGTCAACTGAAAAAAGAAGACTGCATGACAAACACTCGTAACGCACATTAACGCCATTGAATTGACGCCCCTTCGGGCGTCAATTAAGTCTATCGAGTGAAAACCTTGTTTCAGCACACCTGACGCAGTGATCAAACACCCCAGATTTCTACCTTCCAACTCATTTTACTAAAACTTACACATATTCGAACTTGCAGCACATATCAATTTAGAACTGCTTCAAGATGTTCGAGACACATTTTGAACACTTTCATCAGTGTTATTGCTTCTAACGCGCTTTGTTTATTGACCGTGAAGTAATAGGAGAAGTTGGCGCCTTCAGGTGGCACCGGCTACACCTTGTAGAAGAATGTTATCACAAAATGTGTCACGCTGTCACAGATCTATCACAGAATAGTCAGTCAGCATTAACGAAGTTCTGTGCACAAGCCCAAACACCCCGAGAAGATCTACATGTATACATGCGCATGTAAGCCCAAGTGCTAATTGTTCAAGAACACATGCAAAGGCGCAGTTTTGCAAACGAATGCAAAAAAAACTTAAGTAGACATGCATAACATGAGACTACTACTTGACAACACAAGCTTCTTACATCACACATGTCTTTCAACAGGGCACCAAAATTTAATATAAATCTATGATATTAGTTCCTTTCAAGAAAACGTTTTAAAATGGCAAGTGCTTTTCTCTGAAGCCCCACTGTTGAAGCACACTCTTGGCGATAGATAAAATGATCTCGCAAGGTGGAAGACCTATAAGGTTCTGAAAATGCGCAGTGTGCAATTATAGGCGCCGCAGCGGAGTACTTGTGCGATGAATGTTCACTACCTGAGGCTCTTAGCTTACTTTAGCGTAAAACTAACTACTTTTGTAATTGTACAACTTAAACACTTTCGGGGCCCAATTAATTTGTTAAAGGGTTCTTAACGATTGTTCAGAAAGTACTTTTATCGCAGGAGCTATTTGTACAGCGTATTTACATAACAAAAGCAGCTAAAGTAAGTAAAACAAAGGTACAGTAGCAGAGAGAATTGTTGCACACAATCGGTATTTTCTCAAAATTTTCTCTTACATTGTCAACATAATCTTAAGAGTGAAAAATGTCACACTTTCGCCCGAAAGGCGAAGCATCAATTGCGATAGGAAATTAGTAGAGAGCTATTCGGAGTAGGGATAGTAAGTAGCTTTATCGGCTGCATTAACTTGGACACATTCGCTTACTAACTGAATTAACAAACGTGGTGTCAGCGCGCACAAGCAAACGAATAGATCATGCTCAATGACCGCAGACAACCACTGTCAAAACGCTGGCAGCAAGTGCAGCCACCGCAGCGAGCGAAGGTTCATGCGGTCTATCGCTTCAACGAAAACTGAGCGGCGAATGCACAGCGCATACAAAGGTCAGAGCCGCGTGGAAATCGCTTTTAAGAGACGGTGCGGGCGACCGCCGCAGCCAGGCAAAGTACAAGTGCTGTTGTTGGCCCAGAGTAGAAGCTGCCCCCCCCCCTTCCCTCCCACGCTGCCTTCCCGCTTTCCTCCTTTCGCGTGGGAGATTTAGTGGCCAGTTGCCCTTGCGCCCGGTTGCAAGATACCCATTTGGTGCCGCATCACAGCGTCACCGCCTCCCTCCCTCCCTCATACCACCACGGCCTTTCACGCGACGGAAGTCGCGTTTGCTTTCCGCCGTGCGTTCGCTTTCCGTGATAGCGCGCGTCCCCCGTGCACCTTCACTCGCGCATACGGCGCGCGGCGACGATTTTATCGCCCTTGGACTTTATGCGGAACCTCACGGCGACGACGACGGTAGAAATCCGCTTGGAGTGTCCACATAATTGCTATCGCAATAAAAAATGAGATTGTGTACGTGCACGCGCCGCAGCGTTAAGCATCGTCAATGAATGTTTGCTTCAATTTTTTTCAAGAACGTATGCTGCGTTATTCGTAGAGTATGACTACTATAAAGGTTGTTGCAAACTTAGGGGCCTGTAATCTGCAATGTAGTTCGGCAGTAATTAGTAGTTACCTTGGGCAATAAACAACGGCAACGCGACGCGCTTTCGACACTACGAAGTGAGGAGCGAAATGAGAATGTTGTTAAGGTCAGTTTTCGATGAACTATGAGATGCACAAGAGATACGATATTGCATGCGGTCAAATCCGTAACACTGAGGGTGCTCAGAGCTCTAAATAAATTATTCCTTTGTAGGGTGTTTCTGTTGTAGGGCGTTATGCGA
The DNA here is from genome assembly GCF_013339745.2 of Dermacentor silvarum. Classification (NCBI taxonomy): domain Eukaryota; kingdom Metazoa; phylum Arthropoda; class Arachnida; order Ixodida; family Ixodidae; genus Dermacentor; species Dermacentor silvarum. Next base: position 78,244,763 of record NC_051163.1, on the reverse strand, counting down.
AGAGCTTTAAGTGAACTGTGCATGTGCAATCACAAATCACCATGCAGTAATTGATGCGAGAGAACAAAGGCGTCAGTAAGAAAGCTTATGTCTGGAGTGAAGTAACTTGAACGTTTCGACAATAGTGCAAACCATGGGCAACTGCGAATGTACATCGTAAACGCTACACCGCAGTAAAGTTACTTAGATTACGCGTTGTAAGTTGTCTGAAAAAATGTATTACACCGAGTTACAGCGGAAACGCAGCTGTAAATTCAGGTGTAAGCATGCGCGATGTCGTTACAGGCCCTACACGATGTCATTACAAGCCCAACACGGCGTGTTAACGCTTTTAAGGGTGTCAAATATTGGCGCACCACGTATGTCACGTCCGTGTTAGTCGGACCCGCGTACAGTTAGAACAACGTCCGAGAAGTTAAAGATCAACGATAAACCTTGCTGTCGCATGTCAGTGCTTCGCGCTTCGGGAGAAACTGCCATGCTTTCGTGAACGTCTTCGCGCTGGGTGTGTTTGCTGTACCGCAACGTTTGACGATAACCAGATTGTACGGGCACTAACACTAGTACTACTGTGCGACAAAGAGCACTTGATCAAATCTCAAATAATTTGTGCAGCCATGAGAGCTCGAACTTCGCTTTCGGCTGCATTTTGCGAGCCCACGTTCGTTAAATCGAGAGTTCCGATCCTTTCGAAGTATTGTAATCGAACCCATATAGCTGCCTGTGCTAGTCACTTGAACGCTGCAACATTCCTCGCATGCGCGACCCAGTCGTTGATAGCAAACGACGGACGCGAAAAGCTGATGCAAACGAAGCAAGAAAACTAAACTTGCCTGCAAATAAATTTCGTGAACGTTCACAAATGCGCACTTTTTTCCAAAACGACAGTTCGGAGGTGGAAATACTGATCAATTCCTGATGATCGTGCCTCTCACGCGCCTGGCAAATTGCGTCGAACAATTTACGCACTTAGTTTTTACTTGTGTGTTTGTTTTGTTTGTTTTTTTTTCAGCTGCGTCTGCTTCACGGAATTCACATCCGTTCTTGCCTTGTGTACGTTTAGTATTTTTTTTTTCGTACTTTTCTTTTTCTGACGGCAGCGCGACAGTTCACGGGTGTACCCCAACGCGATGACAGTTGTAACAGCCACGGCCTCTTGTCAACTTCCTTTTGTACAGTATAGCCCCAATATAACGAAGTCGGATAAAGTTAATTTGTTCTCTACATTGACCAGGCGCGAAATTTACTAGCAGATTATGCACAAAAAAAAACCTCGCACATAACGTACTTGACACCGGATATATTCAACATGAGCCCGTCTTCTGCCGGCGAAATAAGGCCGTAAATGTAAGTGAACAGGATAAGATCAACGCAGTCGCACGAATCGAGAACGTCATTCGGTTGTGGTGCTCAGCACTTCAAGGCACAGGGGAAAAAATTGGTGCTATAATATACAAACAGTTGTGCATGCATGTATTCAATAACTATTTTTTCCTTGTCTTTTTTTTTTTCACTGGAGATAACGAAACCGCATATTGCGAATGCATCACGATAGTTGGCTTTTAAGTTCGTTATAGAGGTTCGATGTATTCAACTACAGGATACGTAAGCCGAACTAATCTTAGCGGGCACGCCTGTTCATTATAAAAAGGGTTCTACTGTACACTGTAAATACCTCTTCACATAGCCTCACATGCAGTGAGCTTGTATTAAGTAGTTCGAATCTAAGAAAAAAAAAGTACTTAAAGGTCCAAACTACTGGAAGGCGCAAGAATGTTTCTCTTTCAAGCTTTCGCCTCAAACACACCACATTCATTTACCACCCACAAACACGCACCCACAAACACACGCCCACACATACACACACACACAAATAAGAAAAGCAAGCAAGCGTACGCATATCGCCCACAAGTGCTTCCTAGCCGCGCGCCCTACAGGATAGGCAGAACGAGCAGGAAGTCTGAAAAGAGCAGCCGTACGGGTCGAAGTCTGATAACGTATGCACGCGCGCACACACACATAAAAAGAAGCCTTTCGAGTAGCTCTCAGCGGTTTATCTCCAGACACACACCTGCGCTCCATTGCTCCCAGTGAAAAGAAGACACGTAAAAAGGGAAAGATTTCCGTTGCACAAGATGCAACGCGGGTTTAAAAGACCGCGTGGATGCTTTGCGTCGGCGCGCTAGAGTCCAGAGAAAATTGGCCAGAAACTACGATATAGAATGATCGTCAATCTGAAGCGATAATTCCCCCGTTAGACTGACTAAAATGTGCTGCCGGGGACGCTTATTGGTTAGTTCAGATGGTCAATGCTAGGAGGCGTTTGGGTGCTGCGACGTCACCCTGCCTCCGCGATGATCTGCCCGTCAAGCACATCAAAGCGCTTGCAATCGAGGAAGCATTGCGCACTGGTATCAATATCGTAACGGTAACGAAGAACGCCGCAAGTGAAAGAAGAGAAGGGCAAGCAGAAGGATAGAGTAGCAGTGGGTCAGGGGAATAGTTGGTTTTGGGACGGCTGAGATGTGGGTGTGTCGTGTACCGCTTGAAACCCGTTGAAGGCGCCGGGATCCCGTTACAATATAGGCCCAAACATTCGATTCTGGGGTCTTACGGGCCAAAAACAAAAAAAAACATATCTGATTATGAGGCCCTCCGCCATAGTTGGGGTACGGACTCCGAATTATTTTCTGATCACCCGGCATTCTTTAACGTGCACACAAGTCTAAGTGTAACGTTTTTTTTTTTTTTTTTTTTTTTTTTTGCATGTTACCCCCATCAAAATGCGCCCGCCGCGAGGGTCATCCCACCAAGTGATATTTGATTACGCTACCTCGACACCGGCCCAGTTTACGCGACCAAAAAATCGGTCCATGCATGGGGTGGGAGGAGGGTGAGCTGACGAAAGCATCGCCGGACATTATACGATTGATTTTTTACAGCGCTGTAAAAATACAGCACCCCGCGCTATCGAAGTGTAGATGGTATATCAACAGCGCTGCGAATCGCACGGCTTGTTTGGACAGTCATGGAAACGAATTGATTTTTTTTTTCAAAGCGATAGTTTTCTTTCGCTATACTTCGCCCACTTTGGATGGACGCGGGCCGATATCGCGCGATAAAAACCGGGAGGAGAGTGAACAAAATAGATCGTCTAGAGCCTTCTCGAAGGCGGCAGAATCATGGGTTCGTGTCGTGTATTTCAGTTTCCACACCAGAACTTTCTTACATGCTTTAGATTTCTTTATCTTCAAGTAATTACGTTCGTACCTTACACGTGTGCTGAAGGATAGTCGGAGAGGATTTTTAAGTTTGGGATGAATATTAGATAAACCCAAGATAGAAGATAAACCACACAATAATTTGTTCTTAGAATGTTGTATAATGTGCAACTAACTCGCCGAAATAAAGAAAAACTAAATGTCGTCCACTATTTTACATAATCACTTCGTATTTAAAGCGTTCAAGGAGGTCGCAAAAATCAGAATGAGCATTAGCGAAACAGTTAGCATTTACTATCATTTCGTAACGCAAGCAATACTTTGCCCTTACCTAAAAGGAGCTGATGGCATTATTATATCAATAAAACATTTTTAATGTGAAAACACGTCATCTACATTTACTACACTTTCAGTTCACACGTAGATTAATGTGTATCTTCATGGGGGAACATGCATTCTTCACATTTTTTCCCACTGAAACATACCCTAAATCAGGCAATTCGAGTTATCACACGTATCAGAGGCCCATCTATACTGCTCAGTTCTCGGGGTATTATCATTCCACTCACTAAGTAGACATGGCACCGAGCACAGTGCTACCACCGCAACGTTCTCCAGCATTTGGCCAACCCTGAGAAACTATATCGCCGCCCACCCAGCACATTTCGAAGGATAGAGGCGGTTCTTCGCCGAGCCCAGACCGGCCAGTTTCTGTCACCAGCGAGGCTATACCTATAAACCCGCGCTCGTACCCGAGCCCTAAGTGCCCGGTATTCCCGGCATGCCCGGCCAGAGGTACGGCCCAACATCTGTGGAGCTGCTCTGCCCCACCCCCATAGAGCACCCCTTTTCTGCCGCAAGGTTCGCCTATTAAATGCAGAAATAAAGACGTTTAAAGAAATATTCACTTGAATTACTCGTACATAAATCTGTCAGCGGACCACCATTTCCTCACTCAACGTCCTCCCAATTTGCTTCTAACAAAAGCTACTTATTACGGCAAATATACTATCCATTTGATAACCACATTACTATGGAACGTCCAGCAGGCCCACGAAGCGGCCGCCAGGTATTCCCTGTCGGTCCCTATGTGGGAGACGCCCGCTACGCCCTAAGCGCGCCCTGCAGGAGCCAAATAAAGTGTCCAGTCCAGTATGGAACGCTATCATTTAAAGGTCGCATTCAACTTTTATAGATTTAAATCAAGCCACCGTAAATTTTTGCCCCCGATGTAATATTCTGCCGGCTACTGCCTTCGACAACAACTGTTTTGTGTCATTAAAATATTTTTTTGGTTTTACGTATTCTGTGCCACGAGGATCTTAACTATTCACCAGCGACACAAAATAACTTAAAAGCGTCAGCTTTGCCGTGCGTCGGCCAAGGCCATGCCTGATGTTGACTCATTATTTCTAACTTTTCTACATTACTCGCTCATTGTTTACACGAAGTAAACTTAGTTTTTTTTCAGGTGATATCGGTTCGCATTATCGTTTCGACATTAAATATTTTTCTCGAAATATTGCACTTTTGCTATCCTTAGAATACCAATAACTGCATTCCGGAATTTTTTAAACTCTGCTAAATCTGTTGCGTCTCTTGTGCCTAGGAATTGTTTGAAAAGAGCATCTTTTGTTTGATCAATTTCAAGGCACTGTCACTAATCCAAGGTTTCCTTGCCTTTTTCGGCTTTTTTTTTTTTTGCGTTTAAGTTACTTTCTGTAAGCGCTCTGAAAAACTGATAAAAACAACACGTCGACGCTTTGTCAGTCTTTTTCGTTATACACGTCTTGCCCAGTTTATGCGCAATACATTTCATTGCGAAATTTATCAACTGCGAATGGGTTAATATCCTGAAATGTGAGGTGTTGATCTCTAGAAAGACGCGAGGGCAACATAGATGAATTAACAAGTTGAAAGATAGGTAAGTGGTCGCTGACCTGAGCGGTGATGACGCCTGATTCAATGTCTTGTGCGTCAAAATTCGTCATGAAAACATCGAGTAAACTTTCGTGTATTTGAGGACTGCCCGCTAACAAACAGTTGAGAGCAGTGTCTCATATGTACAATCGGTGTCTTTACGAAAGGGAACACCCTTGCGCGTGACGAGCAGCCTCGTCGGCCACGTGTTGCGAGGCGCCGCGGTGAGAGGCGAAAACAAAGGGAGAGGAGGACACTGTTACGTAACATGTTTGCAACCCGTACCGTTCTCTTACCTCAACCCTTGTGGCACGAATGCAAACGAACTAGTTTATTTGAATTTGAAATGGACGCGCTCTATCTATCGCAGCTGCGGAAATAGTGGTGGGCCTGTTCGATTTTTCCGTCCCTGACAGTCGCGGACTGTCCGATACGCTGCATACGCTTATTTCTGGGGTTTTACGTGCCAAAACGAGTTCCGATTCTGAGGCAACGCCGTAGTGGAGGCTCCGGATTAATTTTGACCACCTGGGGTTCTTTAACGTGCACTACAACGCAAGCACGCGGGCGTTCTTTGCATTTCGCCTCCACTGAAATGCGGCCGCCGCGGCCGGGATTCGATCCCGCGACATCGTGCTCAGCAGCGCGACGCCTTAGCTAACTGGGCCAGCTGCATACGCAACCCTCATTGGCTGAAAGCACGGCCTCGGACAGTCCCGGACTGTCAGAAACGAATAATCGGAGATGCCCAGTTAGTACGACAGCTAGCATGGCTGCCGTATCAGATTCTGCCGTTATCCGCTCGCGTGCAGTATCAACACAAAAAAGGAAACACGCAAGCAGTGGTGCAGACAGGAGAAGGAACGGCAGCACTCGCCTTTTCACATCTCACCGCCGGGCCACGCGACATGTTGACGACGAGGCTTATTGCCACGCGGTTGCGTGTTTCCATTCATAAAGAATGACGACTGTGTACTTCTCTAACGTATAGAATTCCGTCGCGCTTTGTTTAGTTTGGTTGATAGCTTGTTGGCATAGAGGGCGTGTCCAACAGTTCGTGGCGTCCAATGCAAAATCGATGTGTTGGCAAAGATCCTTTCATGCCTCGTATCCGCCACGACCGTGACGTTTAACCTTCGTTATTTAAATGAGCACGTTTTATCGCCGGACCCGAGAGGCTGACAACGTGCACCCCTTTGCCGTCGCGACAAGATAGCGCGAGGACATTCCTCGCCGGTGTCGTGAACACGCTCGGTTGGAATTTGGATGTTTATCGCAGTTGCGGCAGAAACCTAGCACACAGCACACTATTACAGCCGCATCAAGATAGGACGTCTGTCCAACAAAACGTTGAAGCTTAAGATTGATAACTTACTGAAACCTTGATTTAGACTGTCGCTTATACGAACTACAGATAGGTTACACAGTGCTCGAAAAACGTATAAACCAGAACAGCGCGTTACACATGCTCAATCAGAACTACCTCAACTTTCAGTGAAGACATTTGGGCTTGTTGGTATAACATGTTTGCAGATTTTCTTCATGTAGCGCAAAAGCACACGGACGTAGAAGAAGAACGGAGACACACACAGGCGCTTGTGCGTGTCTCCTTTCTACGTCCGTGTGCTTTTGCGCTACATGAAGAAAATCTGCATACCTCAACTTTTTTTCAGTAGATGCGTTACAGCTATCACGCTTAGAATTAAACGCGTGAATCCATTTAACCAAGTTCAATGAACTCTGATGAGCGATTCCTCGCATTTAGACAGGCGCGAGCATTTCCAGCGTACCCGTTCATTCCGCAACCGTCGCAGCAACGGGAAAAAAAAAGGTGTTCAAAAGGAGACCTGAAAGTCGCAATGTTTCCTTACTTCTAAAAGTTACATATAGGAGATACTTTAATAACAAATCAATAGCCGCTTAACCTTACCCCTCCGCCTACAGTAAGTCGTCCCGATTTTCGCGAGCATGTTCCGAAGGTTGCCGTTTCTTCGGCAACAGTATCTACCACATCCTTGAAATATTGCAGGTATTTCTGCAGCGTTCTATCAGTCATCGATACAGCGGGTTTTGTATGAAGGGCCGAGAGCTATCGTGACAAAAAAGGAAGATTTCAACCGACATTTAAGCCCAGGCATTCCGCAACAACAGTGGTGCCCCATTCGGGCTACTCAAGTCCGCTATCTTATCGTCGCCAAGACTTTACGAGCAGCAGAAGAGCATCGCTTTCATAACGTTGTTCCGGGTGCTCGGGCAACGGCGGCGAATTCCTCGCGCGAACAGAAGCTGAATGCACTTGGGCTGCTATATGACGGCAACCCTATATTAATACCACTATCGGCACTTAATTGCCGTTACAGTGGCAGAAGTACTACTACCAGTAGAGAAATTAGGGACGTTGCGTGATTGTAAAACAAGGTGATGCAGCAAGTTCAATGACGCACACGAGTCGACACATTTGCGCGGAGTGCTATCACGACATGACACGTCTCGTGCTTTAATTTTACGCATTAGCATCGGTACCCGTTTGTTCAAGGCACTGTATAGCAAGGAGGCGGATTACGTCACACAGCTTGCCTTTCATCCTTCTAAAGTACAAGTGTGTAAGAACAAGCATGCCGCGCTTCGAAATAAATGTTTCCAAACTTCGGTAAGACACCGTGCAGATTGACTGCGTTTTCAGACTTGGGAACAAGCTTGTGACGCCACCGCTCAAAGAATAAACTGTCCACGTGACCCCACTGCAAGTATTTGCAGACAACAAGGCGTTCACCCACGAAATTTAGGGTTGACTTTCAACTTCTCTGGGGCACGTGTAACAGCAGTATAAGCGGTGCGCGACGTTGTGCCGACGTCATCTTTGAATGGTCACCGAAAGCGTTATCCGCTGAATTTGCGAGCCCCCTTCGCGCAGAAGGTCTGAGCCGTTACCCAGTCTGAACAACCCCAAATCATTCTACATTCGGCAGCGGTAACATCGTTTCGCTCTGCACCCGGCCTTCCAAAGGTCGACGACGATAGCGCTATAGCGAGCGCCAAGATTACACGCCCGTTGCACAGGCATTATCGAAAAGCGAAAGGGCAGAGGCTCACCTGTTTTGAGTTCCGCCGAAGCGAGATTCGACAGCAGCGTCGCCGACAGCAGCAAGAGCAGGAACACGCCCTGTCGGGGTCCCGTAGACATCTTCGATTCAACGGGAGTCACTGGCTTCAGCCGGCGGCGGGAAATACGAAACTGCACGGGCGTCGAGACGGCAGCGAAGGGTAAGGGTGCAACCGCGGACGGCTGGGTCTCCTTTTGTCTTCGGCGCAGTCGAACACTTCCCGCTGCAAGCGGAGAGGGCGCCACTGCCTGTCAATCAGGAACAAACGGGCCTCCTTAACAGAGTGGTGGTAAACACAATACGCATCCTATCAAGCACAGGCAACGGGTTACCGGTTTCGCAAAAGAGACGCGGCTTTCTTTTTCCTCCGTACACCGAGCGCAGCGTGGTTAAAGACGACGGGACACACGGCGCAACTTTTCCGGGCAGCGCCCGTCCCGTCTACGGAAACACCGCCGCGCAACTTTTCCTTTACAGGGAGCGTATTCTTTCTAAACAGGATGCGCGCTCGTCGCCAGCACAACGCATCGCGGCTGCGTTATAATATACGGGGAGTTTAGCGAACCTGCGAAGGAACGACGTGGAAGTGGCCGAAGACGACGACGCTCCGAGTTGACCGGCTCTGCGGCGGGCTTGCTTCTTGGACTGTGGGCGTTGCACGGGCCACGCCGACACTGGAAGACGAGGCTTGTTGCAAGTCAAGGTCCGCGCCAAAAGCTTCCTGGTCTCTCGATTCCCCTGCGTTCGCTCGCTGCTTGCTCGCTTCGATGTGCTTTGGGGACAGTTCGGTGGGACGAACTACACTGGGGCACCGACCGAAGCCGAGTCGAAGAAACGCCGGTGCTAAATGACAAGGCTAATAAGCAAATACGATGTTCTCGTCGCTACTGCAACGCCCCCCGGACACGGCAGGTTCGTAGCCGAGAGCAGCGTAGAAGACAGGATGGGAACAGTAGAAGACGCGGCCCTCTCGTCCGCGCTAGGAGAGGAGGGGCAGAGACCGTCTGGCCAGGCTATAACGATATGGCTACGACGGCTATAGTTCCCAGCAATAAACGCACGTGGGAAGGCGTGTACGGGCCCTTTCACGGCGTAGTGTGAAGGCGCCCTTGCGACGGACGATCCGCGTCTCTTCTTTAGCCGGCTAGCGCGCCGCGGACAATGGGTGGATGTTCGATATGCCGGCGAACCTGAGAGCGCGCGACCGATGCAGACCGAGGGTACTACCACTGACAGAAGATGCGAAAGGGGGAAGAGAGGAGGGGGGAATGAACGCTGCCGGTCGCCGATGGGGGCTCTGACACCGAATCCACTCCGGTGGTGGTGGGATCAAGCTCGCGGGGCTTCTTCCTTCCCTCGCCCTCTCGGTTCTTGCCGTCGCCGCCGACGTCTGCATAGGTGGCGCGCCGTACGCTGGCGCAAATCAGATTACGCGGCACCTATCCTTTATCGCGGACTTTGCCTGGCGACGACGGCCGCGCACGCCTCCCCATCCCTCTCCCTCTTACGTTGTTCACCGTCGCGTCGCAGGTTGCTGCTTTTACGTCACCTTTTTTTTTTTTTTTTTCGTTTTACTGTTTTGTTTACCTTTTCTTTCTTTGGTTTCCCTAGCGCGCTCGTAACGACGCGAATGAGTCGGCCCTTGCCTACCGGGCGGGTCAGACAGTGACGTGCCTGCTCGTACACGAAATGCCGGAAGTCTTCCTCAGCTTACTTGGCGGAAACCGAAAGCGAGTCTTAAGCTGAGACAATCGCATGCTGAATAGACGGGGCAGTTAAAACGAAGCATGTTGACCTCTATGTCACCTGTAGCTGTGGCTGTGCTGCTGGGGACGAGGTCGACGGTTCGATTGCGGGCCGCTGCGGCTGTTATACAGTGGGAGACAAATACAAAGACGCTCGTGTATACGTCGATATCTTTAGTAGTACTTTACTGCGTCGTCGCTTGCAGCTCACGCTTTGGACTGTCTCGTTGAGTGCCCACGACATGCCCAGCAGCGAGAGACAGGGTGTCAAGCCGAAAAGCTTTAGGGTTCGGCTGGGTTTCAGGTTTCTGTATATTTTCCGGTTCGGTTCAGGTTCAGCTCCGTATCAAAATATATAATGGCTTGAGCCGGTTTGAACCAGTTCCTACGGGATTCATAACAGTTCGGAAGTAAAAAGAATTAAAAGTACAAGGACGACGCAAAATCAGGCATCCTCTCCACTTCGAGCGAGGATGAAAACACATAGATTGTGTGTATTCTCTTACGTTCGGTGTCTACCGAATGACAGTTATATCAGAAACACTTGCTTTTGGAAAGTCGGTTGTTCACCGCAATTTGACTGAAAATTTGGAAGTGAAAATGGTGCCCGCCAACATGGTGAAGAAACTTCTGACTCCTGAGCAAAAAGCCGCGACGCGAAAAAAATTGCCTTGATTGGAATGCTTCAGGCGACAGCGATGCAATGGGTCGTCACCGGCAACGAAATGTAAATTTACGAATACAACATCGAGCTGACGACACATATTTCTTGTGTCTTATGGCTATTGTTTCTTTTTTTTTCTGCACTGTTATAACTTATATTGTAACACTCAGCACTGTGTCGTTTTGGTGGTGAAACAGGGCTTTTGGGGGCAGGCACCCTGCCAGGCTCTGTTGCCTTTTCGCCAGTTCCCTGGGCAACTGTACATTTCTTCCTTTTTTTTCCCCTAGTTACCGGAAAATAAACTTCAAAGTCGCAGAGCAAGTGGTTGAAAACGAAAGATCAGCCAATGCCAAGAAAAGGCGCCGAAGAACAAAATCAAAAATGTCGAAGTCAGGCTGACCGCGTCTTCAACTGCCATGAAATTGTGTACCACCTTATCTCCGACAGTTGACCTGAAGGCCAAACTGTCAAGAGATGAGAGATCTTGTGAGCCGCGCGCGACCAAACTTGTCGAAAGAGGGCCGCTGGTTTCTCCACCCTGATTATGCCCCAGCGCACTCTGCATTGAAATAGCACGTGAGTTAGTGGCACACAATTCCATCACTCTGCTGAAACGACCTCTCTACCAGCCGGATTTAACCCCCTCCGACTTTCGTTTTGTTCCCCCATATGCAAACAGTTGCTCCAGAGGCGACAATTCGAGGTTCTGACCGTTCTGACGACAGTTAAAAAGCAAGCGACACCCCTTCTGAAGCGCTTAACAGAAGAGGGCTTCCAAGGGTACTTTCAGCTATGAAAGAAGTGGAACCAGTGTACTTTATAGAAGGAAAGTGTTTTGAAGGCAACCAGATTGATGAACCTGAAAGTCTGTGAAATGATTGTTTTTTTTTTTTTTTTAACGTACGCTCGACCACAAAAGTTTACGGACCACGGGATCTCGGAAATCGTTCAATTTCCGAGCAGCCTGTAACAGTAGTCAGTAAAACCGCACATCACAATGTTGTTCGCATATACTGGTAGATGCTGCAAATGCGAATACTAGGCTGAGTTGGTGAGGTTGCGCAGATATTCAGCTTTTTTTCTCGGACCTCGTGTTCCGTGAAATTTTGTGGTCGACTGTACGTGCACGAACGTTTTGGAAAGACCTCGTATACCTGCTGTCTTTGACATTAAGCAAGTAATTTAATACACTGAGAACCAAGGCGTGGGGACGTACTGTTATTTGTTTTTGTAGGCCCCTACACTGGCTCGCTGAGTTGAAAACACATTTAATTCCGTTTAGTTGCACATGTAAGCTGCCTTACACATGCGTGCACGCCAGCCGTCGAGGGTGATGCACCAGTGAGGAACTGACATATTAAAATTGGGCAACGATACATGCCTGTGTGCCAGGAGCACCGCTTAAAAATGGACGTTCTTGTTCTGTACAGCCTGCAACCGCGTACTAAAGACGGACCCGTGAAAGTTCCGTTATTTCAGTTGCGCAAAGGCCCGTAATGTATAACAGGCGCCAATTAATTCAAACGCTCCGACAAAAAAATACCCGTGGGTCCCACGTGGTGTGGGAATCGGTTTAAGCGAAGTGTTCATTGGTGTTTGTAAATCACTCTTCATAAACACAGCACGTGTAATCCGTAGACTTTTTGAGGAAGTGTTTGAATTAATAGGCCTGTGATACATTAAGGGCGTTTGCGCAATTTCGTAGCATGATGGATATAGTTGATGAAGATCACTTATTCTGTGGCGATGGTGCACTACCCTCAAAAAGCAGTTACCGAGGTTGTGTTTCACCTCGTTCGGTTGTCTTATTCGGCAGTTATACATCAACCTACAGAGATGGCCTGATATCACTCCAAGTATCTGTACCAAGTAGAGCAAACATGCGCCGCGCTGAAAATTCATTCTAAATAAAGATATTTGCTCCTGTATCACGTGTGTATCTGGTCTTAACGGCGGTCTTTCCTGCTCTCTTTCTTTCTTTCTTTCTTTCTTTCTTTCTTTCTTTCTTTCTTTCTTTCTTTCTTTCTTTCTTTCTTTCTTCTTCTTCTCTTTCTTTCTGTCATTGCCCCGAAGCATCGTCGCGTCCCACGTGATGCCAAGCATGTAGCACCGGAAAGAACGTCAGGTGTTTCAACGCCCTACAGTTTCCTCGTGAGTAGTTGGATTACAACTGCAACACAGCTGACCGCGAATAAGGGTGTTTAAGCGAACACCTTAAAACTTTTTTAAAGGTTGCCTGCGGCAGATAGCGCGATTTTAGTTCATGAGCTGGTGTACTCGAAGAGGCGGACATTGCTAGTAAAAAAATTGAAATGCATGATCGACTAATTAGCAAAAATTCACTAAGTTTTCAACTAATTACCTTATGGCCAATATTGAAATTTACAAATTCTAGCCGTGGAGTTCGCAAGGCGGACCCACTTGGAACGAATTCTCAGGATGACACCAGTTTCGAGATATTAATTCCCGAACTTTGCGGAGAAATGCATTGGCGTTCCAGTTACTTTCTTACCGAAACGTAGTCTCATGCACTGAAGCACAAAAGAACCCCGCAAGTACACGCAAAGTGCCTCGAGTGGCCAGTCGCACGGCAATATTGCGTGTATTCGCGGGCTTCTTTCACGCTCAGAAAAACACTTTTATGTAGCACGTATTGAGCAACAGAAACCTGTATCGGGAGTTTTTCATTTTGCTCTACAAGTTTCTCATTGACACTTTTAATCTAATTATAATAGTTCAGAAGTTGATTAATTAATTAAGACTAGTTGTGTAATTAGGCAGAATGCCATAAAAAATAATCCGAGTGTCTCCAAACGACGGCAAGCCAAGTGACGGCAAACGACCTTGGTTCTGCCCAGCTACGTGCCAATTGCATATCTTTAAATCTTGGTGCATGATAGTTGGGACACCCTGTATAGTCAGCGCTTCATTGGTTCATTCCGTTTGTCACACGCTGTTACTCTGTTTAGCTACGGTACCACTGCATAACCTCCGTAGTGGCACATCGGCGATGGCTCTCTGCTACTGGGGCGTGGGTTCGATTCCCATCAGCGCTCTAATCGCTCTAATCCATGTAGCCCTACATGTTAATTAAAATGTAATTAAATCTAGGGTTTTACGCACCAAAACTACGATATGATTATGAAGCACGCCTGTAGTGGAGGTATCCGGATTAATTTTGACGACTCGGGGGTTTTCTCAACCGTCGTGCACCTAAATCTAATTACACAAGCGTTTTTGCATTTCGCCCCGATCGAAATGTGGCCGGCGCGGCCGGGATTTGATCCCGCGACTTCGAGCTAAGCAGCGCAACGTCATAGCCTACTAAGATACCGGGGCGGGTTACACTGCAATGGGAAACTTATGAATCCACTATAGTTCCAAGCATTTAGACCTCTGCATCTGTTGACGACCGTGTAGTGCACTTCCAATACGTCAAACTTGAACGAAAATGTCGCCTGATTTAGGATGGCCGAAGAGCATGGCCGCTGGAAATCTATTTAAATGTGCGAAAAGAAAAGTTAATAGAAAAATTACAAGTTCCAAGACAAGGTTCTATTCAGCATTACATGAAAATCTGCGGGGTAAAAAAAAAAGAAAGGAAACGAAAGGAAATGTCTGCTTTCTAGTATTTTATTCGCCCTTCGAATGAGTGAGTGAAGTAGCCGCCAGAAGCTGGGCAATTTCTGTCGGCATGCAAATCTACATCCGACCGCGGCGTCGCAATAGTATAACAACAGGAAAAGGCTCGAGTGCAGTGGCGTAGCCAAGGGGGGTGGGGGGGGGGGTTCAACCCCCCCCCCCCGAAATTTTTTGCACCCCCCCCCCCCCACTAACCCACCCTTTGCTCTCGTCGCTTCGCGCTGACATATTTCAAGAAACCGGTGCTACTTTCACACTTTCATTCCTGGGCGCTTCCGTTTGGGTTGGTAATTTACAGCGAATCATGTCTGCATATGGAAAAAAAACTGTCACGGTGTTTGTCAAGGCCTTGACACTCGATCTGTGAGGTTTTGGGCGCGAATGTGGCGGCCGCATTCTGAAACAACAAATGCGCAACAAATGCGCAACAAATGCGCAACAAATGAAGCAACAAATGAAGCAACAAATGAAGCAACAAATGAAGCCGCATTTTAGATGAAGGCGAAAATGCTCGAGGCCCGTTTACTTAGATTTAGGTGCACGTTAAAGTCCCCAGGTGGTCGAAATTTCCGGTATACATTTCCGCCGCTTCCCTTCAGGTGCCGGGTAGGCCGCGTTCGCGTAGGAACTTGGTCTCGAAGCTGGCGGAAGCGGCAAAATCTTGCAAAAATCCGCCCGCCTAGGCGGCAAAACAGGCAGAAAAACAGGCGGCGAGCCAAATTGGTCTCGGACCGATTTTTTCGCCATGGCGAAGCGGAAACGTGGCGGAAAGTCGTTCTGCTCGACCGGAAGCTACACTAGCATGTAAACGTCCGGTCGTAACATTGAACATGGCACCGAAAGTGTAGGCTGCAATGCTTATCGACGCGATCAAGAACCACCCCTTGCTCTACGACAAGAGAAGTACTAAAACGTACTGTCAGCAATAGTCGCGATAGAATTCAACGTCGCGCGACAGGAGGTGCGGCAACGAAGCCTTGGCGTGACCCAACTTCTTACACTTTAGCAAAGCCAGGCGAACCCACCACTGCCGTTTCCGAGGTTTTCTTGTCTTCCGTTTATTCATTGTCCATTTCTAGAAAACAAGTAGGTAGAAGTATAAAAGCCATTTCTTCTTCCACTTCCATGACAGACAATAGTTGGGCAGATTCCTCGTTGGCGCTCCATAATTCTCCTCGCACGTGCACGGTATGTTGCAGAAGTCGCGGGGTGCTTTTCTCGTCGCGACGATAGATTGGGAGCGTAGGTCTCACGTAGGACGCGCAGGCTTCGGCGAGCCTCAACACAAGGGCCAGCCCGGGTTTTAGCTTTGGTGTTCCCGTTGCCGCTTTCGTGTCCTGGAGGCGCCGAAAATAATACGAAATGATGAAATGTTATTACAACTTGTAAATAAAAGCCATTAAAGAAATATAATCACGCCTAGGTAGCAACCTGTGACACAGCGCTACCGCGCCCGTGTGAGGAGAATTACGGAACGCCAACGAGGAACTTACCGAAGGTCGCAGATGTCACGCGAAATTGCGCGAGATGATCACTTTTGATGACGGGTGGGTCAGTGAATGAAGATACCGCTCGAAATAATGCGATAATGAGCGCCACCACGCCGACAAACGTACGCAGACTAGATGGATGTGGACGAAAGCGGCAGCAGCGGCCGCGGTGGCAGCAAGACAAATGTGAACTTGGACATGCGCGGAAAAGATTTTCCGGCCGCTTTGGCCTCTCCACCCGCTTGCCGCTTCCCAAGTGTGAACGTAGCCATAGTCTGCAGCGCAAAACGCCTCTCGTTTGCTATTGCGCCCCTACGGAAGGCTGGTAGTTACTGTTCTGTTGCTGAATCCCAAACCAGCAATTACGAAAGGCTGGTAGTTGCTGTTGTGTTGTGGAATCCCAAACCAGCAATGTACACACGAAAGGGTTGATGCCAGCAGTGAAATTCCATCGACTCGCAACAGAATGCACGAAACAGACAGCCGACAAGCATGGATTACTGCTGTGCGCAGTACAGCGTAAGTAAACTCTTGTTGCAGGCTCTGACAGTTCTCGTCGGAGTTCACGCGTCCTGAGAAATTGATTATGCGCACTATGCACTGAACAAGACCGGAGTTAATTCCTGCATCACTAGTACACCAATCAGTCGAGATTCTGTGAGGTACAAGGCCGCTTCCTGTTTGCACCGGCCTAAGTGAAGCAGGAATGACTCGCACGCACTACTTAAAATGCGTACACATGCCATAACTATGCAGTGCGGTGAAATATTCTGTACAATTCTGAATCTGTTGACGTAAAGGCAAATGACGGCTGCACGCTCGCACACAGCGGAAAACACAGCGGCCCATGCACTTGCTGCAGGAAATGCAAGGCGACGAAAGCTTCGTAAAAAAAAGCCTTACGCGTTTTTGCGCGTATTTAAGTTTTCTAGCGCAAAGACGCAGCGAACAAGCCATTGCTATGGGAGTAGGTATAGCCTGGTAACACGTGCATTTTCACATGTATAGCCGTCCTTGACCTGTGAAACGCACTTCGCCCCGACGAGGACGACGCCATCTACGCTTAACGGAGATTAACAATTAATGATGTCTTCTCCGATCGGGCGGGTCGTCTCAATGATGCGTTTTCGAAGACTGGTCCATTCAGTGGCGCGATGAGAGACGGTTGCTCCAAACGCCCACTGTACCTGCCGTACTTACTGTATTTTACTGAGCTTACATTACTTTTTACTTAATTTCTTCACAAGCACACACACACGCGAGGGGGGGGGGGGGGGGGGGGGGGGGGGGGGGGGGGGGGGTCCCATGTCTTTGATAGACATGCACAGAGTCTGCTTAAATTACCGATGTTTATTATCGATCACGTGACGTAGAGGAAAGCAGACGCCTGCCTGCCCCCCCCCCCCCCCCGGTCGGGCCGATGAACCCCCCCCCCCCCCGAAAAAAATTTCTGGCTACGCCCCTGCTCGAGTGCAATTCGCGTGGAACTTCCTCTTGTTTGAACACTTCCTCTTGTGGAGTTGCTTCAAGTTATAGAGTTTCCTGCAAAAAAATTACCAGAAAGAACATGTAGCGCTATAGCGTCTAGTCTACGAGAGCTGGGAACACGGCGGTTCTGCCAGGACTTGGAATGACCATAGAGTTTCCTACAATTGCTCGAGGGAACTCTGCTCGAGGGAGCCACCATGAGGATGACGGGTGGATTTGTCCGATCTTCGTGCTTGTGGATTCAGACCTTCTTGTGACTTCGTCTATAACGCTTTGTCTAGGCCTGCATTGGCCTAAATTTCAAAGCAATTCATACTTTTCCTTAAAGCAGAAGGTAATAAGACTCTGCAAGCACGCATAATCGCTGCTAATTGCAGTCGTCCCACTTGTTCATCCGTCCGTGGCGTAATGGTTTTCATATCGGGTTTATGTGCTTGGAGGTCATGCGTTCGAATCCTGGCGTCGGACAATTTTAATAATGTTTATTTAATTATTTATAACGCAGTACGTTCTTAAAGATATCGCTTTGCAAGGTCACGAAGAAGGACGAAGTTTAGGCGAATCAATTTACTTCCCATAATTCCCATGCAGGCTGAGCTGCCCTGCTTGTAGGTCCCGTATAGACAGAAACGCCGCAGTTCCCTCTAGTAATTGCATGAAACTCTATGGGAATGATAAATGGCTGGATCGATTTGCCTAAACTTCGTCTTTCTAGCTTCAAGCGGCTTCCCGACCTTGCAGGTTGATCGTTATCAACAAAAACAGTGTTATGTAAGTGCAACAATTCGTAATAAGTAGGTATGTGCGCGCAGAGCCTTATTGCCCTCGTCCATTTACAAAAATCGTATTCCCTCAATATTGGGTCAATATAAAGGCAGGTACACATCAAAGTAAACGAAGCCACAAGAACGCCTTAAGCCACAAGCTCGGAGACCAGACAAATGCGTGGACCAAATCCATCGTTTCCATGGCAGCTGAGCGATCGCAGCGCCAAAGTTCCCTCTAGTAAGTTTAGTAGAAAACTATGGTTCCAACATAGCCTCCGAGATCGGGCGGCGCGCGGCCATGTCTCGCCGAGTAGGTCCGTAATTGATGTGCTGCGAAGCGCTGTGCGAAAGAGGGAAAATGTTACAGCATTTAATTGCACGTTCACGAAAGCTTTGCGTGATATAGATTTTTTAGATGCGAAGCAGCTTATGGCGGGGGCTTTGTCCGTCCCTCCTGCATCCCGCGGCGTCCCACACCCCCACAGCGCATGCGCGTCCCCTCCCCCTCTCTCTTCTCTCCTACGCTCCCCATCCTTTCTCTCCTCTAGGAATCCTCTACTGTACGGGGCGGCGCCCGCGTCCCACACCCCCACAGCGCCTGCGCGTCCCCTCCCCCTCTCTTTCCTCTCCTACAGCTCCCCTCCTTTCTCTCCTCTAGGAATCCGGAGCGGCGCGCACGACAGGTGGTGCGACAGCTGCATACTCCGCTGGGGACGCCACGGTAGTTCCGCGGTATGAAAATGACGGAGCGCGCGCACCTCATTCTCTCTTGTGCAGCGCCGTGATGAGCGCCCGGGCCGCTGCCGCGAAACCATCTACCGCTCAAGCTAACCATCTCCCCG
Organism: Dermacentor silvarum; assembly: GCF_013339745.2. Lineage (NCBI taxonomy): Eukaryota > Metazoa > Arthropoda > Arachnida > Ixodida > Ixodidae > Dermacentor > Dermacentor silvarum. The sequence continues at coordinate 78,225,880 of NC_051163.1, read as the reverse complement.
CTGCTTCGCATCCGCACATGGTTCCCTTTAGCGGGAGATGGAGTAATTTTTATTTACTTTTTTTTAGTTATGACGTTTTACGTGCCAAAACGACGATCTGATTATGAGGCACGCCGCATAGTTAGGGACTCCGGGTTCATTTTGACCTCCTGCAGTTCTTTAACGAGCACCCTATGCCCAGCACACGGGCGTTATTGCATTTATCCCCCATCGAAATGCGGCTGCCGCGGCCGGGATTCGATCTCGCGATCTCGTGCTTAGCAGGGCGACACCATAGCCGCTAAGCCACCACGGTGGGTCACATAGATTCCGATGTGTGCGTTGGAACTGCACCGTTTTTTGGTTGCAGACGCTCCATCGTCCGCATTAATTATAGTCACTAATGCGGACGATATAGTGGTACTATATACTATAGCGGACAACCCAGGGGATTTACAGAGACTTGCGAATACGTTTGGCAATGAGGCACACACACTTGGCGGCGTCTTTTTTTATAGTTACTTTGTATTCTTTAATAGTTATTTAAATATTATTGTAAGCAAAACTACAAACCAAATGAGAACAAAACAACGAGGGGATACGCCGAATACAAACTTTGCATGACTGAACTTTATCGAAAGGCTTATGAAATTTGGTACGTAAGTCGATCACGCGTAGTACCTGTTAGTATGGCGACATTCAGGAGAACTGCGAGTCCGCTTTGCTTATGTGGCCCAAACTAGTTGTGGTAGCCGACGCGAGAAGACGTATTAAATAGAAGCAGAGGATGCGCTTGGACCTACAAGAGAAAGCTCAGAAGTAGAAGAAAAAATAAAGCGAAAGGATGGACGATTCGTACTCGCAACTTGACGGCGAAAAGTTTGAGAAATTTTAATAATGAACGCACTTGCGATAATTCAGTTGTCGAGTAGGCATGAGCGCCCGACAGATCGAGCATTTCCGATGCAGCTTACAACGTGCCGATTCAGGAAGAACCGGAAAGCTGGCAAATGACGTGATGATGAGCTGGACAGTTATCTGGGAGGTGTATCATAAAGGAGTAACGCTATAGAGGAGGGGGGGGGGGGGGGGGGGAGCTGCCGTAGCGCGCACGAAAGCGTCCGTAGATGCTTTCTTTGCTCCTTGAGGACGGGTGTGCATCGCTCGTTGCAATATCTCGCAAAGAATCCGTGTAACCTATCTCCACCCTCTCGACTCAGCCTAGCTTATCAGCTTCGCGAGGCGCATTATAAGTAAGATGGATAAGGCGGCAACGGGCAAAGGTCCGGCGCCTTTGGAGGAAATAAATATGCGAGTGCTACCTCCTCGCCGTCGAGACGTTTCTCATCCACCTGTTTATCTAGAGCAGTGGATGCGAAGGAATGCTGCATGCAGCGGAGCGTGGCGTGAACGCCACGCACGAAGCGGGGGATTCCATTCCTAATAGGACCGCGCAGGCGTGGACGGCGTGACGTCACGTCTCACTGCGGCGGATGCTCCGAATTCCTTGAGCGCAGCGCATTCCACAGCTGTCATTCGCGAGTAGCCGCTGACACGTGCGACGGGAAAGATTGCTCCGCCGCACGACACGTGTGCAACGCGCAGAAGCTGCGTCAACGTTGAGGGATGTGGCAGTTGGGACGCCTACGTGGCGCGTCACAACTCATCCCGGAGTTTGGAAACTCAGCGACTGAGCTGAACGGCCATCGGGTCCGTTTGTTCGTTCGTTCTTTCGTTCGTTCGTTCGTTCGTTTCTTTCTTTCTCTCTCTCTCTCTTTCTTTCTTTCTTTTCTGGCTTTCACAACATATTTGTATTTGTGAAAAACCAATGAATGAAATAATGAATTCATTCATTAGTTCCTGGTTTTAGAATTTAACCAGTAAATAAAATAAATGAGTAAGTGGGTGAATCCATTCATTCATTCGTGCGCTTACATACTTAATCTGAAGCCCGAGACATCGTTGGAAGCGTGAGGTACAAATTACCAAGAAGAAATAAGGTAAAAGTTTCCTGCCAGTCCCACATGAAGTTTCGACCAACTCCTGTCATCAGGCAAAGAAGCAAGGCAGAAAGAATTCGGCACCGCTGACATGTTCCAGCCAAACGACACTTGTGGCCTTCTTGAACCCTACTGCATAGAGTTCTGCAATCTACCTTAGCCAAATAGACTTCCTAGATAGTAAATCTTACTTTGGTGAGGACCAGTAATTAAGTTGCAAGAATAGAAAGCGACGACTAATTTATCATCTATATAATGAAACGTTGAAGGAAGGAAGAAGGCGACAGGACAGTGCGCTCTGTCCTGTCGCCTTCTTCTTTCCTTCAACTATTTGCACACTAAAAATAATTCTTCCTTGTCTGAAGAACCGTTTCACCAGCCAGTCCAAGTATACCACCCTTTTGTACTTGTATTTCACCAACTACACAGCATAAATTTGTCGTCGTTTTTTTATCTCGCTCTCTTTCATTCCTACCCATCTGACCATGCCAATAAGTCTGTCGCTAAGCTAAACCTCTCAAGATGCCTATAAAAATCTATCTCGCCCTCTCTCTCTCCTAGCAAGAGCTTCCTAACGTGCCATGCATAAGCCTACCAAATATACGCCTCCGGAACCTTACATTGGGCACAACAATAGCTATTTCCTCCTCCGCCTACGCAAGGCAAACAAGGGAACCCGATATCGAGTGCGTCACAGCGGTCTGACTGCGGAACAAAGCAACGCCTGCGAGATAACGCAAGGCCTTCACGTCATGGGAACAGTACGTGACGCCATGCGCGTAGGCCGTCAGCCCACTCCCGCTATAAAGACGCAGGCGATGTTTTTTTTTTTTTTTTCAGTCACTTTTTTTTTTTTTCCGCGGAGAGTGGGTTTGACTATCAGGGTTAATCGTTCATGCAAGTCCCGAAACTCTGCTTAAAACTGCGGGTATAGACTGTAGTTGACAAACCCGCCATGCAGTGAGCGAAAACAAAAATTAAAACTTGGCTTTGTGTGTGTAGTCCTTCATCGCTTGCTAAAAAAATAAAGACAAAAAAACGAAGGGGATCCAAGATTCACAACTGCCACGAGTGTCCCCACAATAAAACTGGGTTTATTTATTTTTTTTTATTCACCAAATACTGCAGGCCCTTTAGCGGGCCCAAGCAGGAGGGGCATAAGAATATGAATTCACCGCAATGACAGCAAAAAAAAAAAAAAAAACACACATAAGAACTTTACAATGGGGCATGTTAGAGCAGTAACAGGAGAAAATTTATACAAATGCAAAACATGACTATAGATAAGAAATAATCAATTTCTCAATAGATTCGATAGATATAATCGCATTAGAAGGCTGCTTGTTCCGTTCCTCAATTGTGCGTGGATAGAAAAAATACTTAAAGGGCGTTTATTTTGGCGTGGTTTGGAGTTAGGGACTGGTCATAATGATATCTTGTATGGGTAGTAAGGGGCATAAGATATGGATGAGGACTCATAGAAAGATTATTGTTCTTTAGTAAAAATAGAAATTTTAGTCTTTGGATTTTTCTTCGTGTTTGAAGTGGTGGGATGGCATGTTCTTTCATTAAAGCGGAGGGAGAGTCGGTAGTACGGTATTTATGAAAAATGAAGCGTACGGCTTTCCGCTGGATTGATTCCTGTGCCTCAATATTCTGTTTAGTGCAGGGGTCCCAAATTGAACAAGCATACCCTAGTTTTGATCTGATGAGGCTATAGTATGCTAAATGTTTTACCCTGGAAGGAGCATTTTTTAGTTTATGGCGGAGAAGCCCAAATTTTCGATAGGAGGACGAGAAAACATTGGCAATGTGATTGTTCCAGCAGATTGTTTGGTAACACCAAGGTATTTATATTTATTAACTTCTATGAGGAGGTGCGATGGAAGGCGTACGTAATGGAATGCACAAGTTTTTTGTTGATAATCTTCATAAAAACTGTTTTTTTCGGCATTAAGTTGCATATCCCAATTACTGCACTATGTGTCAATTTTCTGGAGGTTAGAGCTATGCTGAACTAGGTCACTAGGACAGTTAATTTCGTTGAACAGAACGCAAACGAAGCCTAGACTCCCTCAGTTGTAAAACCCTGAAATGTACTGACGTATTTTTTGCTGTTGCTTCCTCGCATATATTCACAGAGTCATCGCAGAACTCTGTTCTCCCAGTACGACTGGTGTGTGGGCCTGTTGCATGCAAATTAAATGGCGATTGAAGAGATCGAGAGTCGTTATTATAAGAAGCGCGGAGCGCTGTTTTTTTTTTTTTTTTTTAGCTGCCTGTTTAGTTTGCAAGATTCCCACGCAAAGGCACATTCTGATAATTATGGGACGTATTCGGCAAAAGATATTGTTTTAGAATGCCAATTAGTGTGCGTATGTTATACGAACACATGCTATTTGAGCGTCATCAGTGTGTCTATATAATGGGTGTTCCACGTAACTCGTGCCGAAATTTAGAAAATACGCGAACGCCACGTAGCTGGACAGAATAAAGGTAATGTTTTACAAAGTTTCTTGCTGGCCTAGATGGTTCATGGTATACAGAAAATTTAAAAGAGCGCAAGTAAGGACACGGACAAGACTGAACAACACAAGCGGTTGTGTTGTTTAGTCTTGTCCGTGTCGTTTATTTTTTTTTTTTCGTTTTTTTTTTTTTTAATTCTTTTTCTTGCGCTGTCTTAAGTTCACTATAAAGCAAAGTATTCCTGTTTGCCGACGCTTGGACCAAGTCACACTATTTGTTTTTTTGTATTTCGCCTAATTACATGATTCTTTGCTATTAATTAATTAACTTCCTTAACTATTAAATTCATAGCAACTCTGTCAATGAGAAAATTGTAGTCGCGCGGCCCCTTCTTGCGTTTCGCGGGCTTTCTTTCAGGCTTCGAAAATACATTTATGTAGCACGGATCGAGCAACAGAAAGCTGGATCGGAAATTTCTCAGGCTGATACGCAATTTTCTGGATGACAATTTTGCGCTGAATATCGTATTTAATTAGGTGGAGTAATTTATCACTAGCGAAATCTGTAATTAGGCGCAATACAAGATAAAGTAAGTCTGATTCGCTCCGAGCGACGGCCCACATTACCTTGGCTCTGTCCAGCCACGTGGCACTTGCATAAATTTTGTTTAAATTTTGGCACGCGTTACATGGGACACGGAGTGTATACATTCGCCATGTTTCGAGTAAAACCATTCGCTGACATTAGCGCATGTGTCGTCGATTCCTTGCTCTGTCGGTGTTTTGTTCGCGCTAATTCTTTGCGAGAGTCTAATGTGCGCACGGAGCATATACTGCATCGACTGTGTTGATAATTCTGATAATTCGTAAACTTCGCGTGCTTTTCCATTCGTTAAAGCTCACGGATTTACTGCGTTTTCTGTTTAATTTAATGTGCCCAGTGTGCCACTGCCTGGGCACATTAAATACACGACCCTGCCATTAAATATACGACATTAAATATACATTAAATATACGACCCTGACGAAATATACGACCCTGCTGGGTATGCGCCATTGGGCATGTGGCGCCCTTCAGTGATGCTCTATGACGTCAACTTGCGTTAATAGGTACGTTCCTCTCTCCTATTACAAAAAGAAACTATAGAATTTCTATGGACGGAACACGAACTCACGTCATACATAGTCAAACAATATTGTCCGACTACTGTATTCAGACCCCCGCCACGCGCGGACTTCGCGGCCGCCCCGCTAGATGGCACAACGTGTCCAAAGGGATGCGCGAGAGAGGAGCGCCGCTGCATGCACGCGTCATACATGACACGTCTCTGCGGTGCGTCGTTGCAACTGCTTCAATGCTAATCGCATTAACGTCGATATTCATCGTGAAATTGGTTCTGCGGGAATTTTTTTTTTCCTTGGCTCCTGGCACATGTTATCGCGTTGCCTTGGCCACGTTCGCGCGCTTCGGGACCCTGCAGCTCAAACGCGACGCGTTATGCAGAGCAGAGCGCTACACGAAAGGACTTTCCATTGAGCTCGGTTGAAAGCTCTGTCGTCACTGCGCGCAGGCGTGTAGTCACGTGGTACTTCTTTTACACTTCAAATCAGTTCTTTTACACGCGTAAAAAAGAGTCACGCAAGACACAGCGCGTCGCAAACAATTGCAGTTGATGCCACCGCAGCCGCTAAAACACCTATAGTTTTGACATACTTGCCATAAGTATACCAATAAAAGGTCAGATAAGTAATCATTACGAACAAATTACGAAGAACACAAAAAATAATAGACGCTTCTTCAAGCTTGCTGCTATAACGTACGATTGGGTTCATCCGCACAGAAGGCTTCGATCTTTTTTTTTTTTTTAACTTGGTGCATGATAGCTGGGACGCCATGTAAATGTACTTATACATGTATATTGAAAGCAGTGCCTGAAGCATGCGTCCGAGGTTGTCGCCTGTTTCCGTCACACGATAGTACTAATTAAATTCTGGGGGATAGAAGTGTCGAAACCACGATCTGATTATGGGGCACGCCGTGTATAGTGAGGGGACCCGGATTATTTTGACCACCCGGGGTCTTTTAACATACACCTCAATTTAAATACGCGAGCGTTCTTCCACTTCACCACCATCGAAATGCGGCCGCCGCTGCTGGAATCGAACCCACGATCTCGATCTCAACAGGGCAACGCCATAGTGACTGGGCTATACCGCGGCGGGTAGCGCCAATTCGCATCGTTGGACAAACCCCGCCTACGAAATGCGCCCGCTACCAGTGCCAGGAACAATGAACTCGGCGTGAATCAGGCTTGAGATATACGTGCAGGAGCCGTGCTGAGTCATGGTGGAAACAATGCTGACCTGCTAAGGAAAATTAAACTTTCAGTTTTCCTGTGCAGGTCAGCACTGCAGCAACTGACTACATAACTTTGTCTGCACCCAGTGACTGCAAGGACGTCCGCTGGATACCTTATGAACAACTTACTGCTAGGACGTGGATATCCTAGGAATGTGTCGAATACGTCCTGCGGACGTCCCTCACACGATCAGTTTGGCCGCACGTTCCGTGTCCTGCGGACATCCCTTGCAAGTCCTTGAAGGGCAACATAAGAACATGCTGCGTACATTTTGCAGACATACGCCAGGGCATTTTGCACAACGTTTGCTATGTCGCTCGCAGACCACGCTGTGACAGACTGCGACAGGCAGAGCTACCACGCATCAAGAATAGATACATCGTGCGCGCGTGTTACGTGCGCATGCACGCGAGCGGAAGTGCAGTATATTTCTCATTCTTCTAGGCCTTCCGCCATGCGTTAGTGGCTCAGTGATCGAACTGATGTTTCCAAAGTAAATTGAGTCAGAAAATTCGCAAAGTAGGACGTACACACGAGCTGCAGACATGATAGCTTCGAATTGTAATTGGAACGTACAAGAAAACATAATTCTCTTAAGAAATTCAAATGCAAAGCCTCTTGGAGGACCAAAAGAGGCAGAATCTATCTCACGATGACATGTGCGATATTCTTGAGACAACCATGGCAGAAAAGTCCAGAAATGTCTATGTACGATAGCCTTGGGATGTATGTGGTGGGATATCCGAAACTAGACGTCCGGTGGATGTCCTATTTCCGAAACGCGCACGGACACTGGGACATGCTTCAAATGTTCTACGCACGTGTTTTCACTGGAATGTTTTCTTGTAATCTAGTCGGAATTCTCTCGAGCCGGGCAAACATTCTATAATAATCATCACCCATATATTGTTCATTTAACTGGCTTCTAATCACATAAAGAGCTGAAGCCGCTATGTGTTGCCCACGGTTGAGCGACACTGTTAACGCGCAAGATGCAGACCAAAGGAATCATTACGGTAATGAACGCTGCCAGTTTGACAAGCGCACCGTGATAGCAAAGCACGGTGAACCGTGGCCACCCTGATGAGAATTCAAGGCAGCCACTTTACACGCGAATGATCGCACTTACTGAAACAGTGCGCTGAAACCACGGCGAGTGCATTGTTTACTCCATCATCTGGAAGTTTACTCCAGATGATGTTTACTCTATCAGAGGAAGTAATGGCAACTGCCCACGTCATTCCCGATATAGTAAAGAACACGTATTCTTATCTTGTATATATCCATTTCTTCCATATAACCGTCTTCACTATACACCAGATATAGAAAAATGCATGGGTAATAGGAACCAGCATTCTTCTTATGTTCTCCTTCTTTTAGGGCAGTGGATCTCAAATTTCGGGTCATGACGTCCCAAATGGGCCCCGAGCCTTTTTCTGGGGGTCATGGAGGGTCCAACTACATGTACGTTCGCCACAAAGAAAAGTTCCCAGAACACAGCCTCCCAACTGCAGCCAGTTCTGTCCCACCGAAACTGTAGAATTGGGGTTCAGCAAATATGGTTGTATCAAGCAAATACATCTCCTCATTAGAATTTACACGATTAAATGAATCCTCGTTAAAATAACAAATATTTCTAGTAGCGACCTCTGCCGTGGGTTGCCTTTTAAACAAACTAAAAGTAAATGTATCTGCATCAATGAAAAAAAAAACAATTTTCAGAAGGCTTATCAGGGTCATGGTAGGCGTGTTACTACTGAAAGAAGTCACGTACTGAAAAAGTTTGAGAAACACTTTTCTAGGGCCCGTGTCCCCTCTGTTACCTTTCCTGCAGAGCAGCGTGTAGGTGAATACTTTACGCCGGCAAACCTATCGTTCGCGTTTAAATAAACAGCCCTCCCCAGCCAGCGTTTTTTTTTATTGCGATAGCAATTATATGGACACTTGAACCGGATTTCTGCCGTCGGCGTCGTCGTCGCCGTCGGCGTCGCCGTCGCCGTGAGGTTCCCTATAGATAAAATCTTCGCCGCGCGCCGTATGCCCGAGAGGAAGCGTGCGGAGACGCGCGCTATCACGGAGAGCGAACGCACTCAATCTCCCACGCGCAAGCAAGGAAGCAGGAAGCCAGCGCCGGAGGGAGCAAGGGGGGGGGGGGGGGGGGGCGCACTTCTCTGCCAACAACCGCGCTCGTCGCTCGCTCGCACCGTCTCTTATGTCCACACGGCTCTGACCTTTAAGTGCATTCGCCGCTCAGTTTCCGTTGAAGCGATAGACCGCACGTACCTTCGCCCGCTGCGGCGTATGCTTGCTGCCAGCGTTTTGACAGTCGTTGTCTGCTGTCATTCAGTGTGATCTCTTCGTGTTTGTGCGCGCTTGTTCATTCAGTTCGTAATAGTCGGGCCACATTTTCCAACGCACGCTACACACGCAATGCTGCCCGGATCGGCAGTGCAGCGCTACAGGTGTGTCCCTTCGCACGCGCTGCCCACGGGAAGCGCTTCTCATCCACACCACCGTTTCACACGCGCCTTCTCGTGGTCATCGAGTCTCTCTTCATGTCGGTCTACTTACGCCGCAGCACACCTGCTTACTTAATCAGCTCATGTTTACTACAATTCATATTGCTACCAAAGCCGCTCACCTTACTTCGTATGACATTGCTGTGTTGCTATCGCATTCATTGCTTCGCCCTTAGGGCGAAACTGACATTTTTCACTATATCCGTTAGTTCACTATATGCGGGTTCAGATAACTCTTTCTTAACAAAACTCTTTATATGAAAAGCGGAGAATATGTCTATCGTAAGCGGAAGAAGCATGTCATACAAACCTGAGCCCCAACACTAACTAAACGACACAATTTCTGCTTTCACACTTCGCGATTTCTGAGCACGTTCGGCTTGTATCCAGCTGGCCCATTTAACGCCGCTGATCTGTCAGTTACCCTAATGCCACATTTTGCTCTAATTCCGCTAGACGCACTGACTGCATTAACGCACCGCAGAGACCATTCAGTTTCTTGAGAACGGCCTCAAACGTCTTTCGCGAATGCGCGGCAACAAAACTAAATATCTGTGGCCAGTGGAGCGTGCGACTGACCAAACACGCAAACCTGATTTTATTACAGCGCGGACACTGCAGCCGAAGGCCCAATGCTGCAGTTCGTCGTCAAAAACTGGTTGGCAAGCTATCATAAATGCACCACAACCACGCCGCATACGCACGTGTACACATTGATGGCTAGCTGAAGACTCCAGGAGCAACCCACACTAAGCTTTGTTGCAACGGCGACTTCGCTCGATTTCGCATGGGAATAGCGTTCTGGAATACTCCGTTCCCTGTAGCACCAACAAACTTGCAAGAGTCACGACGTTTTTGAAAACTCGAGCAGAGCAGGTCGACCGACCCGAGTAATGCTTCCTTCAAGTAGCACCGGAGTGGCGTAGTTTTCCACCTGCCATCGTACGCGAGAGGGCGCCACTCAAACTTCCGGGGCCTAATAAAGGTTAGGCTAACAGCTAACCCGATTTATGACCGAGATATGAGGTCGCTGCAGCACGATAGCGCATGGCTATGGAAAGACATACACGAGTTGTATTGTGTACAAACTATATCACTGCTCACAAAAAACTATATAATGACCACTGCTCACAAAAGGCATTCTTGCATCATTTATCCACGAAACGTATATAGTGGATTTCCTTATGCATTAGTTGTTTTGCAAGTATCACTTATATTTGTGTGTCAACAATACAAAGGTGAGCGTGGACCGATCACGGAGGTAGTGCACTACCGAGCCGACCCGCGGCGAAGGTGAAGCAGGCTTCAAGCACTCCGCCCGTAATAATAATAATAATAATAATAATAATAATAATAATAATAATAATAATAATAATGAAATAAATCATTCAAGATGCATTGCTTCAAGTCGATGGGTATACTGGAATCGTTTGTCAACAGCACATGGACTCACGAGCAGGAGGCATTGCCATATGCATTAAGGACAATATGTATGTACAACCATACACCCTTGACTTGCAAACGAACAATGCCACCGACTGTGGGGATGTCTATGCCGTACAAACGAAAAACAAAATTTCATATCCACTGTGTATATATCTCCAGATACACCCAAGTGTGATATTGAGAAGTTCATGGCCACCCACTTTGCATGGCTTAGCTGTGATGACACCACCCCTGTGATTATCGTTGCAGACTTCAGTGCGGACATTTCAAAACCAGACAATAGATGACTCAGTTTGTGCTAGAAGAGTTTGGTTTGAAGTGCCACACCAACCCAAGTCACTGAACTACTCAAAACAGTCATGTATAAATTTAACCTTGGCAAAGGTTGTCCAAGGTTGTAACTGAAACAAACAGTGTATATCACAGTAATCGCAAAACTATCGTCGCTATCATTACCAAATGATTAAAATAAATACATGTACCCTTGTCTAATCCTGTTTTATGTGCTACAGCTTCCCTGGTCATCCAACTTGGAATGGATGCTTGAAGTGGAATGGCTCAATTTTTTGTCTGAGCAGCAACTGCTCTTCTTAGCATTTATGCAGCATAGTGGTGGCAACAAGAAATGAATTTTTAGACCCCTGAAAAATAGTCGTTTTCTCACAATAATGAAACTTAACTAGGGGCCTTGAACTGTGAAATTCTTAAATGGAATCAAAAACAACTATTAAAAAAATTGTTAGTATATCAAAATCACATAGAATATTTTCTCATTTATAAAAAAAAAGTGAAATAGCCACGAAGTTTGTGTGAAGTCAGTCTGGTAACAAAGGCTTAATTACATTATTAAAACTTGCACATAATGCTAGGAGCTTGTAAATGATAACTTCCGTCTCTTACCTGGTGCACCATAACAATGCCAGCATTAAACCAAGACAGCCCGTCACCCTCACTATATGCACACTATATGCACATCGAGTTTTCCACTAATTGAAGCAGCAATATGCAATATTGCCCTTGGTTTAAAGAGAAGTAAACAAGATGATATTGGTCTAATAAAAAAATGAATGACTGGGAAGTTATTGCTGCTTCATGCCTTTGGAGTGGAACTCTTGTCTCTCTGAAGCCTCAGCAGCTGCTTTGCACAAGACTCGGAACAATCCTCGCACGCGTGGGTCTTCCTCCACCGAGACTCCAATAAATGTTATCCCTGATTTTTGAATGCAACAGAATATTTGGCAATTCTGAGAAGCGAATTCTGTAACTGAATAGAAAAAATTATTAGATTCATATTTCAAATGCTGAATATTGGCACACCCATAGAGTTAACTTGGAAGGAAATACCTTTTTTAAGTTCCCGAACCTTTCTAACACTTCTGTCTGGTCTTTCCCGATAGATGTACAAGGCTGTGTATCTGCAACAATCTTAGTTGAACTAAACACATTGAACATGCTACACTGAACACTTCTCATAATTTTTTTTAGAAGAGCCGTGAGGTAAATCTGGGTAACACCACTGCTAATAATGGCCTACATACAAATCTATCGTCCTGCTAATATTAGACTGGACTGCTGCAATACGGGACCTATAAAAAGACTAATATTCAGAAATTTGAAAAAGTTCACAAAGGAGCTCTACAAAATACATAAATAACAGAACTTTAGACATGGGCTAACTAATCTGTTTTCCCAAGTGAAACTGCTTTTTTTTAATGATGTATTTGTACCAGTTGAATATCACTATAAAGCTTAATTGAAGGATTTCTTATTCCTTCCAAGTTTCCATATCGGTCACAAATTTAGTTCATTTAAGGCAACCATTTCAAGTTCCCCAGTTGGCGTTACTTGTACCAAAGTTATTTACGAAGTGATTTACATCAATCACAATGCCCTCCATATCCCAGCAAAATCTCGTCCTAGTAAAACACTCTCGTGCGCTACGCTCATATCTTTGTGGCGTGCACACTTTTTTTTTTCCCCCAACACTTTTCTCTGCATGCTTAGGACCAATTCTAGTAGTCTAACAGCTACGGACACAATGTTCAGTAGGATGTCATGCCAAGACACCCTCCAAGCTGCGAAGAAAGGTGCAAAACTTTTCACAATACTGCTGTTTTGCAAGCTCCTAGGCCTCAAGTAGCTCTTCGAACTGTTCACACCCATTTTCCAACACGACCCGCCCGTTGCCCCGAGGCCAACCTAACAATGCCCACTCAAAATACAAGCAGTGCTCTCTTTCTAGAAGAACTGCAATTTATTCAACAAAAAGAGGAACGCTTATTGTACAGTAGAAAGAATGTTGCCTCACTGGGAGCTCATTCTTATTAACAAAGAAGGCATTGCGACATTGCTGGCAGCAGATCGTGAGAAATCGATGTAAAAGAAACAGACTTAAGCTGTGAAAACACAACACCGAGAAAAGGGGGACTCAATCGCGATGAAGTAAGAGTAAAGAAACAAGCTTTGCCCAGTGCAAGCGATACTGGTGCCCAACAGCAAGGGGGGAAAAAAATCTGAGGTATACGGAAAGATAGACCATGAGGCTTATAAGCAAGCTAGCCAATGAGAAAGGGCGGGGAAGTTAGATAAAAAAGGAAAAAAAAAAAGGTAGGCAAATCAAAATGAGTTCACTACACAGTCTTTTCACACAGTTGTGGGCTCCAAGTCCTGCACACGTCAGCAGCGTTCCGTTCCTCCGCCACTCCTTCGGTCGGATGTGACTCGCCTTTGCAGAACTTGTGCACGAAGTATTTTGCGAGAAAGAAAGAGCTAAAAAAAAATCTGTGCCCACTCCTGTTGCAAAATTTAAAAACTGTGCACTCTGCAAGTGAGGCAAGCACAAACCAGTTCTCCATCTCCTTTCTCTATCTCTCTCGACGAAATTGGCAAGACAACCCGACCGGGAGGAGGAGAGATCACTTAAGGCTCTAAAATCGAGAAGTATGCTAGTGCAGACGATGAGGGGGCGTGGGAACTGAAGGTGGGGGAGGTGGGGTGGGGTAACTGCACGGTGCAGCAGGTGGGAACGCGTTCTTGCCCTTGGCGAGCCATGTGTCGCAGCAGCAGCGGCAGCTTATTCGCGCAGAGGCCAATGCAAAACTTCCCATTGCATACCGTAGCCACACCCTTTCTCGCCGCTTTTTCAGCCAGCTTGCAGACACTAGCTTCACACCAACATCACCTTCATGGCGGCACAGTCAGAGGCGCGCGACGCTTCGTCAGAGCTTGGTCTGGGCACCGCGCACGCAATGTCGAACAAGGTGAATGATGGTGCAGTCGATGTGCACACCCTAGTGGCGATGATGGGCGGCACGTTTTTGTCATCTGGTCTCACTCCAGGTGCAGGAGGCAGCTCGATGGCGAGAGTTCAAGGCCTCTCTTTGCAAGGGTGATATCTAAAGCTCCCAATTTCTCTGGCAGAGAGAGAAGCAATTGTGGCAGCTAAACAACAAGAAGCAAACCAAAAACGGGGGGGCAAAAGGAATAAAAAAAAAAGGGGGGTGAAAGCTTGTACACAGATACGGCACACACATCTCAGTCATCCACTATCACAATGGGGCCCGGAAAAAGGCCCAACAGGGTTTAGAGACGGGAGAAGGCTGGGAGAGAGCCAAGAGATCGCCGCTGCTCGTGACGTAGGAGGAAAAGAGCCGGGCTCAGCTTTCCATGGTGCAAAGCACAAAAAGCATGGTTGTTTCTTTCGGGGCCAATATGCTACAGTAAGACTGGCTTCTATTTAGCAGGGGGGGGGGGGGCACAGAGCACGTCGGAAGATGCCGGGGCCTGCTCGATTTCCCTTGTGTGTTCCGTTTCTTCCTCCACTATGCCGCTCACAGCTCCACACTGCTCACGCCAAATTTCCTGTCCCTGTGTCAAGATGTCCCACCGTTGCGCGCGAGTGTGTTGCGTGTGTCGTGTGTCTGTTCGTTTTCTTGCTCGTGTGTTGTCGAAGTGGCCTTCCCTCTACGCAGAATGGTGGCCGCAAGTGGAACATTCCTGGAAGAAAACAAGAGAAAAGATGCTGCATTGCAAAAAAAAAAATTGACTGTCTTCTGCTCTAACACAGATTTTAGCTCAGCATAAACCCATTTCAATCAACACTGACGATTGTATGCAAGGAATACAGCTGTAGTAAACTAATTTCAATTCAGAGGTGTACGGGATGCAGTTTTGCAGACCAGCCCGGACCCGACACTAGCAATAGGCGGGCCCACAGCCCAGCGAAACTCAAACAAAGGCAGGGCAATATGCCTGCCCCTGGTAACACAATAGTAACATTCACAGTAACAGAGAATGAGAAGCTATTTATTAAAGAAATTAACCTGCTCTCTTCAATTATCATTGCTTGTCATTAACTGGCTTAGGAAGCATCCTGCTATATTTGCACATCTGGTGGCACTGTAATATTTTTTGTGCTAGGAGATTTAGCATCAATTCATGTTTACAACACTTGCATGCTTGACTTAAAGTGCAAGAAAAGCGAGGACACAAGAAGGAAGACCAGACAGGTCAAGCACTACTTCAAACGAAAGTTTATTCTCAGAAAAAGACTCTTATTTACTAATTGACACAGATCAAAAGCAAAGTACATTATTGTGCGAGCGAAGTCCAAACCTCCAAAAAAAGTTTAAGAAAGTTGTAAAATTTAATCATGACACGGCTATACTCATGAAAAACACAAAATATTGAAGGCTCCGAGAGCTTAAGACATGGAAACAGGCTCCGATTCGGGGCCTTTATCATGTGGGCATTGATAGTGTTGGATGTGCCGCGAAAAATGATTTGTCGAGGTATGCTATTTCACTTGTGTGAAATTTTATCGAGGGCTGGCTGACCTATGTGGAACCATTTTTTTTAATGTAGAAAGCCCATTGTCGAATAAAAATTGGCCACCATCCCACCCTGCGAACGTGAATGTCCTGCGAAGCTGTATCAAACACCACACATGGTGGAGCATTGTATTCATGCTGTTCTTCTGGTGTCTTCGTGGCGACATCACTCTCTGTCTGTCTGTCTGTGTGTGTGTGTGTGTGTGTGTGTGTGTGTGTGTGTGTGTGTGTGTGTGTGTCTGTGTGTGTGTGTGTCTGTGTGTGTCTGTGTGTGTGTGTGTGTGTGTGTGTGTGTGTGTGTGTGTGTGTGTGTGTGTGTGTGTGTGTCTGTGTGTGTGTGTGTGTCTGTGTGTGTGTGTGTGTGTGTGTGTGTGTGCGCGTGTGTGTGTGTGCGCGCGTGTGTGTGTGCGCGCGTGTGCGCGCGTGTGTGTGTATGTGTGTGCGCGCGTGTGTGTATGTGTGTGCGCGCGTGTGTGTGTGTGTGTGCGCGCGTGTGTGTGTGTGTGCGCGCGTGTGTGTGTGTGTGTGTGCGTGCATGCCTGATTGCAAAGAACGATATGCCGTTTGCCTTCAATTGTTAACCTGGCGTTTCGTGTTTTCGCCACGAAATTTTCTGACCAACGAGCGGTATACAGCTTCGCTGTAAAAATTATGCGTGGCTCTGTAACCGCAAACACCAGAGACCAGCGGAGCTGGCAAAAGCCTAGTAAAGTAGTGGCACACCATGCACACTTAGTTTCCTGGCACTCGGGATTTCTTCCCAATGTTCTGCGTAGTATAGCGATGCATTCAACCGGCCACGTTCACAAGCGTCCGGATCTTCATTTCTTCGCCTACGCGAACTCTTGGCTTCCCTCAATCTAAACTCGGGATGTTCTCTTCTGCGACGCTTGGTTTCAGCTTCCCTAGCTCTCGCTTCAGTCTTTCGGAAGCAACTAGTGTCCAGTTCTCTGGTCGAAACCTGCCTAGTCACCGCCAGAGGCATCGGCTGCAGTCACGGACACCAGGCGCATTCGGCGCGAACGCAAGAAAATGCGATCGGCGTCGGCAGTAGCTTTCTGCGTCCCACTACCACATGCCTCACTCCTCTCTACTTCGCATTCACTATACTGAATGATGCTATTTTTATACTCTGCTTTCACTCTCTCTCACCTCTCTCCCCCAGCTCGGCGAAGCTATCGCACATCTGGTATGGGGTATGACGTTTTGCGTTTATGCCACAAAATTTTCCGACCAACGAGAGGTATACAGCTTCACTGTAATAAACAGGCGTGTTTCTCTGAAAATAAACTTCAGTTTGAAATAGGGCTAGTTCTGTCTGGTCTTCCTTCTTGTGTCCTCAATTTTCTTGCAATTTAAGTCAAGTATAAATTCTTACAAACTCGCCTAAATATCAGTTCTTGTAGGCTTAACAATCTAGAGTGTAACCTAACGACATAGCATCCTCAGTGCGTTTGTTTGCAGATGACTGCGTCCTGTACCGGCGCACAACCTCGGAAACTGATCATTTGTCACTGCAAAATGACCTCAACAAAATAACTAACTAGTGCTCATGCTGGCTTATGGTACTTAACACTTCAAAATGTAATTTCATGTCCATATCTCGGCAGCAAAACAACAGCATTTACCCCTATTCCCTCAATTCATCGGTCCTCTCACCCACAGATACATACCGCTACCTAGGCGTCACAATATCAAACAAACTCACCTGGTCTGACCACATCTTTCAACTAGCGGCTGATTGTTCTAGATCGCTCGGCTTAATCAAAAGGTCCCTATCAATGTCACCCACTTCTATTCGAAAACTTGCCTACGAAACATTCATCCGCACTAAACTCGAATATGCCTCACCAATTTGGAGCCCTCATCAGACTTACTTGATTAACGCGTTAGAATCTCTACAGAATCGGGCTGCGCGATTTATAGCTTCACAATACGATTGGAACACAAGCATCAGTAGCATTAAATCTTCTCTTAATCTCCAGTCCTTGTCAACTCGCCGCACAATTGCACAACTGTGTCTTTTTCACAACTCTACTACTATTTTCCCCAGTTGCGTAATACACTTCTTCCTCCTCACCGCACTTCTCGTCGACTTTTCAGCAGCTTAAGTATACGTCTTCATGGAACTACCTCTGTATTTCATAAGTCTTTCCTGCCCATCACAATAGAGCACTGGAACGAACTGCCACAATCAATAGTTATTGAGCGTGATAGCTCAAAATTCAAGCAGTTACTGACAGCCCATTATCAAACCTAATCAGCTTGCTTACACCTGTGCCACGTCTTACTACTATTGCTTTATATTTATTTATTTATATATATGTATATATATGCGTGTATATATATCTGTATATGTATATTTTTCTTTTTTCCTATATTTAGCGTTCATACAATTTTTGATATCATGACTGCTCTGTATTTCCGTTTTTGCCCCCCCCCCTTATGTAATACCCCGAAAGGGGCCTTTAAAGGTTATTAAATGATGTTGATGATGATGATGCAAATGTACACATTAATCCTGCCAGTATACTTGATAATGAGAAGCACGCTTGCACACCATAAAGTGTCACCTGCTTTACCAAACTGCTTGTTGACACCTGCCTGAAACTATTAGGACGCCTGTTTTGCTACCCATCACTTACATTTCGCAAGATTAGCCAGCACGCACATGATTAGCCAGCATGCTCCCGTTCACTACCACTGTGAAAATGCCTTAAACTGTACACCAGCAAAAAATAGGCACCTGGGCCTATGGGATAATCTGTCGCTTGACTTTGTTTTGAAAATGGAGGGCTAACAAGTATTTTAAGCCCAAGTCATGCTTCAATGCCAGCCCGGCCCGCCCCATCAAATATGCCTGCTGGCCATTCCAAATTAAATATCGGCCAGGCTGTCCAATCCACTTGCACAATGACATCCCACAACTTTGAAAACTAAACCAAAGTTTCAAATGAAGTCACCACACATGTATTATTCCAAGCCAATGGCCACAGTACCACACTATGCCTGTCTTTGTGTTAATCTTAAATATAGAGCTCAATGTACCCAGATGTCTGTGCATCACAGCCTTGCATGGCTGAGCCTCTTGCAATATCAGGCTGTCACACAGAACGAGACTATCTGTGCTTTTTGATCAAAGGTTAACAGTAGCTACTGCCATTCAAAGCCTTCACCCTTTATTGACGAATGTTGCCATATTTCCTTGCAGAATTTCAGTTCTCATTACGAAGTTGCTTGCTAAATGTCTTCGGCCACCACTGAATGACAGGCAGCAAGCGTCATTTGTTGGTTTAGAGCAGGAACATAGCACAAAAAAGAGAAAGTGTGGCACATGACTCGCTTTCTTTTGAGAGTACGGTCGGATACAGACTGATGCAAGAGCTCCGGCTGCAGTGGTGTCACACAAGCGGCGTAAAGCAAATGAAACGAACACCTATTGTTCGTATATTGACAAGAGCTGTCTGCAGAAACTCCAAACGAAGCCATAGGTGGCTTGGGGTGAAGCCCACTTCCAGCTTTCTGCCTGGTGTTTCCCCCCCCCCTATTGCTGCTGAAAGATTTACCACAAAACATTTTTTATTACGTTTATTGTCCCTATGTTTTGCACATTTAGATATGAATATCCAAAAAGAATGTTCATTTTCTATGTACAGTCAATAAAGGGTTAACAGAAAGCTTCACATCGGCTATGCCCTAGAATTGAACTACAAACACCAGCTCAATTATTCTAACATCTATCTCAGTGGCCCCACCACCTTCTCTTTGAACTGAAGTTATTGACGCCAAAGCTTTCTGGCTTCATATTTCGAACATGATCCACACGCACAATGTTAAAGATTGGAGCTGCACAAAAGGTTTACGCCATTCAAGTTGTACCCATGCTCTCACTTTTGCTGGTAAGATAGTTTCTTGCCTTCGCAAGAGCAGTACGGCCCCTCTGTGAATAGCTTTGTGTCGACTCAGCCTGAAACCGTAACCTTGGCTCGCAGACGCTCGATGACGCAGTCCTGGTTAGGCCTAACAGCCGAGGCAGCTGTGGCAGTGGGCAGCAAATCGTCACGAGGAATTTGGTGCTCGCTGGTGATTGGGCCAGAGATAATGCGCACAAGTTAGACTGAGGGCTAGATAGAGAAGCGAGTGAGCAGCAAGCCTGCCTAGCAAGTTTGTCTCCGCACTTAATTGATGGAAGTTTGTATGCAGGTGGAAAGCACCAAGCTGGAGCAGTATTCTTGGGTGATCACTTTCGGGGGTACTACTGATACAACCAATTTTATGCGACTCAGTGCTGGACGCGTTGGCTGTATACTTTGCCGCGTCCGGTGGCGAGTCGCGTGAAATCAACACAGTAGAATTTCGATGATACGAATCTCTCGGGACAGCGCAAAAAATTCATATCACCCGACATTCGTGTCACCCAAAAACATTTTTCAAAAATCGGAAAATTAAGGGGGGATACATGAAAGGGCCAACTTGTTAAAAATTTCCAATTTTTTCATTAATTTTTTTCTGCAATCCTAAGGCCTTCCTTCGCCTCATTGCGAAATATTTGGAAGAAAAATGAAGCAGAATTTGAGGAAATTGCACGTTTTTAGTGTGTTGTTTTCAAAATCTGGGAGAAAATTAGGCTTCGCAGGTGCTATTGCACTGCTGATCACACAAGCGCAACTTTCCGATGACGCAGCGCCGCCATCTTGGCATGCCGCGAAACCCAAGAGATCAGAGATTCAGATAGCTGCAGCGCTGTATTTCTCCATGCAGAAATAAAAGTAACAAAAGCAAGCACGAAAAGAGAAAACTACCATTGCAATTTGTTACTGCAGTCACGTGGAACGAAGGGAGCGCTCCTATTGGCTGATGCGAATTTGAATCACTGGCGCACTTGTTCCGTGCACATTTTGGCAGCAATGAGCTGCGCACTTCACGTGTTTCGAGGATGACATTTCAAGACCTGCCTGGTTATCTTGAGTTTCTTTCGTTGCTACGCCCTAGCTGCTGCTTGATGGTGATAGGACATGATTTGCACAAGATAAGGGAATCGCTTACTTTTCTTCGTGCAAGACTACTTCGTATCATGCGATCTGATTGGAGAAAAGACTGAAAATTTTTGGAATTATCATCAGGTGCCGAAGACGATGGAAGTAGTTGTACCCATGGTGCCGAATGCAGATGATCTTGCTGATGAGGCAAGACTGGGTCATGTGGATTTCCTGCTCCTGATCAAGTTGCAAAGTGTTTGAAAACAGCCAACAAATTGCGTGATACTGCACAAAGGAAAAGTGTTTTGGGGGGAGGGGGGGGGGGGCACGGGTGGGGGTGGATTCAAGGCAGAGTGACGTAGGTCGTCCTGGCAACAACAACAAATGAGACCAGTGCATCGGCGCAGCCACTCTGTTCGCCTGACAACAACCAGTGTCTGGCACTACACCGGCGCACCGGGTCTGGCTCTGCCGAGGATCGCACAGTGGCTTGATTGTTCATATCATGCACCGTGGCGCGATAAACGGTTCGCAACATTTAAAATTTAGCACGTTGTAAGCTAATGGACTTGGACCGGGACTTTTTAAAAATTTGTATTGTCCCAAAATTCGTATCAGGAGTGATCGTATCATTAAGATTCTACTGTACTATGTGCAAATATGATCTTTGCACTGCACAGCCTAAACTGTTGCCGTCACAAAGACAAGGTCCCACTTTACGCCATCACCTGCATCACGACAGGCGAATGCGAAATGCTCCCGCGGCCTCGACCAGTACTTTCAAGTAGACTAAAGCACAACACTGAACAAAAAGTTGTAAACGAATTTTCAGCGCTTTTGGCATTATAAAGAAATTTTCAACTTGCCTTTTTTAAAAAAATATCTGAGTAACTACTATGAAACTAAACTGATTCCACGATTGAAACTTTCATTCTTCGCAAGTAAAGAACTATTTCTTAAACATATGAAAACATCTGGCACTTGTGTCAAGGAATTATGTAAATCCTGCAATTACTGGAAATTTAGATATTGGCACAAACCTACACAGTATATTTCAAAATGCTTGCAACAAGACTGTCTAAATTTATGACAGCAGACCAACAGTAACAGAAGCGAACAGCAGGGTGAGGCAAGAATGTGCATACAGTGGAACCCTGGTTAGGTGTCCCCTTGATCATGTAACATTATGGGTTTTAAGACGAATTAACATAGTCTCTGCAAACTCCCCATAAAGACAATGCATTAAAAGATAACGGTAAACTCATCTCACGATGACTGTCCATGGCAATGCGATTAGCATTTAAGCAGTACAGCGAGACACAGTATTTCGTTTAACATCTGTCGCAATCATTCCGAGACTTCCTTAACTTTGACTATATACAAAATACTCCAGTACCATCCCACTTTGCCATGGCACTCGCTTGGCAACATGCCCATGAGCATGGCACCATGATGGTTGTATGATGTTGATGGAATGAAGAAGGAATGACGTTGACGGAATGCGAAGGCGATATGACGACCACGTGACGAAAAGGAGATGACGATTTTTAAATGATGACAATGGTATAACGATGACAGCTTGACGGCGACGACATGAGGAAAAAGAGATGACGAGTGCATAACGATAGTGTGACGACGGTATGACAACCACAGGATGACAAAGTTGTAATGATCACGATTGCATGACCACAATGGCTTGAAGACGACGGTATCAAAACAGATGCATGATAGCGATTGTCTGGCAACGACGTAATAATGATGATGGCATGACAGCAGCATAATCATGATTGAATGATGACAGCATAATTACAATATAAGGACAAAGGATTGATGTCATGAAACAGCAAAGACAGTATGACAATGACAGCATGACAATAATGGTATTACAAATGCGTGACGTCTATGGCGAGTCGGATGACGTTATGACAAAGGAATGGCCACAACGGCATCGCGACAATGGTATGAGAACGAATGCATGACGACGTCACAAAAAAGATGATGGCATGACAACGGTATGAGAACAATGGATGACAAGTGTATGACGACAATAGCATGACAATATCTGTATCATAAGAATGTACAGTTAAACCTGCTTAAAACGAACCTCCATATAACGAATTCCTGGATATAACAAAGCTTTTCTATTCCCTGCCATTACTCCATAGAAGCACATGTATTTGAGACCTCTACGTAACGAAGTGGCAGCGGGAGACCCCCTCAAAATAACAAATTTTTCCCGCCGACAACCTAGAGATTTCGCCCCAAATTTTGCCATTTTTGCTCGTGCAGCAACCGGAAGCACCTTCTCCGCCGCGACGAAATGTGAAGCGGTGGCGTCGTGCTTGGCGCGCTTGAATTCACGGCGACTGCGAGGCGAGAGCGAGCACACGTGTGCGTACGTGCAAGCGTGACCTTTCCCCCTCCCTTCATTCAAACCTGATCGCGGCTTGCTGCAGCTGGTGTAGCCCGCCAAGCCAGCACTCTCCTTTTCCAGTTGATGTTGCCGAAGGAAAAAAAAACTTTTTTCAGCACGCTGGCAACGCCACTTTTTCGTTACTGTGCAAGTCTATGCGCTTCATTTCACTAACCGGACACTAGGTGACGCTATACGACGCTGCGACGCCATCGTGTTTCTCGCTCTTCGTTTCAGACGCCTCGCGCGTGTGCAAAACGACACGTGTCCACGCATCTAGTACCAGTACTAATTTAGTCAAAGAGCAAATGTTTACAAGTTTACACGGCCGATAAAACTACTATCCTTACTTCGTATAGCTGTCTGCTAATTTGCTGTCACAATCAATGCTTCACCTTTCGGGTGAAACTGAGACTTTTTTGTTCATCGCAACTTTAGTGTATTGGGAGTAAATCTTGAGTGATAGTTGTATTTCTGTATGAAAGCATGAGGTGCGCGGTACTGTAAAGGATTTCTTTCCTCTCTTTTGGTCACGGAAAACGGGTGCGCGTTACAATCGAGGGCGCGTTAGAATCGACTAAATGCGACAAGCTTTTCTTTTTCGAATTTTCGTGCTGAACCTCATATAACGAAATCCTCTTTATAACGAAGTTTTTTGGGAATTTGTCAATTTCGTTATATCCAGGTTTAACTGTATAACGATGGGGTGACGGCGGCATGACGAGAGTGTGATGATGAAGATGGAGTGACGATGATGAAACAACCACGACGTCATCAAGATAGCGGTATGACAAGTTGAATGACAAAGCGGGAATGAAGAGGATGGAACAACCGCGATGGCATCACAACCACGAGCGCACACTTGGCCCTAGGTGGCAGACAATTTGGACCACTGGGTTAGCGTAACAGATTAGCTAGATAGAGATAGATAGAGCAGGCAAGGAATGCTAATCGCACAAGAACCTCAATTATAAGACAATATTACGCACGTCCAGTCTCATACAACAGCCCGTACAAAGCCAGGAACTCGACAACGGACTAACGGCTGATGTGTGAAGAAGCTCCACCAGACTCCAGTAGCTTTCTTGCATCGTCCACTTTGTCAGGTGGGGGAGAGTGCCCACGCCCGTGCACATATTGCAGTCCATGCTGCAATATACTGCAGATTGCGCTGCAATATACTGCACATACTGCAGATTGCGCTGCTGCCGCAATATGACGCCGCTTGAACGGAATGGGTTTTGCTCTGGTGTTGGCCGCATGGTCTCGCTCCCGTATTTATTCTTTCACCTGTCCATGCGCTGTTCTTGGCTCAACTCACTTGTTCGCTGTGCTCTTTGTGACTGCTGCCACTTCGCCTCATGCAAGAGCTGTGAGATGGGGAGTCGCTATCATGTGCATCTTGCGCCATGTTCCGATTTAAAATGCTGTTAACATTTGATTTATAATGCATCCTTGAGCAAGACATCACCGTTACTGTGCAGGTGCATCACGAGAGTGATATCTGAAGTTGTGCCATACCACGCAGTTTGTGAAAGCCTTTGCAGTGTTCGAATGTGAAGTGCTGCATGTCCGATAACCTTTGATGACACCATACTCGCCGACAGTGACAAATACATCAGCACTTGTCCTTGAACTTTATTTTGCAATGGCAGTTAACGTTGGAAAAAGCCACCCCGGGCATCCGCTTTTATGCGCCATTTCCAGTTTCTTTGTAGCATCCCTTCACACTATAATCTCAATTTTTTTTTCCTTTTCTAAAAGACAAAGTCCCCCCTCACATTATACTGTATATACCCGCGTAATGAATGCACCTGCATAATAATCGCACCCTCAACATTTGCTCATGCACAGCTCCACAATCTAACAGGTGCACTGTAGTTTTTCAGAGAGACTGGAATCTTTTACTCTCGCACATGTTTAAAGCAAGCGCTCTGTTGCAATACATAAACACAATAATGATGTTGCCATCATCGTTATTGCGTCTGTTGCTCACTTTTCTGCCTGTCCTTGGTTTCACTGTGTGCAATGGGCCCTAAGTAGAGTTATACGCCTGCTGAGGGACAGAGAGTTTATCTGCTCCCAAAACAAAAACACTGATCACACATCGATAAACTTTGGCATGCCGATGAGCAGGACGGCTAAGGAAAGAGACGCACACAGCGTGCTTGTCAAAACACTTCACTCCCCATCAGAACCACCAGACCTGGACCACAATGCGGATGGAACCAGGATGTGGATGAAGCGGCCAGCGACCTGGATGACAGGTCTGGTGGTTCAGATGCGGAGTGAAGTGCAATTCAGACACTGGTACGATTTGTTAATAGTCATCATCATTATCATCATCAGCCTATATTTATGTCCACTGCAGAAGACCTCTCCCTGTGATCTCCAATTACCCCTGTCTTTCGCTAGCTGATTCCAACTTGCGCCTGCAAATTTCCGAACTTCATCACCCCACCTAGTTTGCTGACGTCCTCGACTGCGCTTCCCTTCTCTTGGTATCCATTCTGTAACTCTAATGGTCCACCGGTTATCCATCCTACGCATTACATGGCCTGCCCAGCTCCATTTCTTCTGCTTAACGTCAACTACCGTACTTATTCGAATCTAGGCCGATAGTTTTTTTCAAATAATCACATACGAAACTCTAGGGTCGGCTTAGATTCGAGGATTTGAAAAAACGCGCCAGTTTTTAACTGAAACTGATAAATATGGTGCATAGTTAGCGCCATCTAGAAAAGTCAGTATAGCAGCCACTACTAGCCGCGCCAGTAGCCAACTGAAGTACACGAGCGACGTCGCCATTTTAAACTGCGTCGTATCGGTAGTATCAGTATGGTGCAGCATCGGCGCGCGGTGTGGCGTTATCGTAATGGCACCAAATGGGCGATGCCACTATAGTGCCGCTTTCTAAACGAATACTGTATTTACTCGAATCTAACGCGCACTTTCAACATGACCCTAAATCCGCGTCGGCATTTCAAAATGGCCGCTTCGCATGCGCGTCGAGCCTAGCTACCGTAGCATGCGGAAGCTTCCTCCGTGTGCTGCAGTAAACGTGCTTAGGCAATAGTCTACCGTATGTCTTCACGTTCTCAGCGTCTGCTCTATCTATCAGCGTGAAGTGCCGAGTTCATCATGATGCCGCATTTAAAAGGAAAGTGATCATCTGTGCGGAGACGGACGGAAATCGGGCCGCATACGGGCGTTCGGAGAATCCGAAACTTGCGAGCGGGACTGGCGCAAACAGAAGGAGAGGATTTTCGCCAGCAAAGCAATGCGGAACGGTTTCAGTGGACCGAAGCAGGACGTAATCTGCGACGATCCACTCCGGCGATACGATCGCCTTGGCCCTATCTTGAAAGCAATCTGCGACGGGTAAAGTCCGCCGCGCACCGTGTTTTCACCGCGTTGAAGCGAGAGGCATGCTAGCACGAAGGCGCGCTTCGTCTCCAGCATTCTGACAGTTCGTTTCCGCGGTCAACGAGCGAGATGTGTTCATGTTTGCTTGTGCGCGCGTGACACTGTGCTTGTTAATAGCGGTCTACTAATTTGCTATCGCATTCGATGCATCGCCTTTCGGGCGAAACTGCGACTTTTTTTTTATTCAACGCAACTTCAGTGCATCGGGAGGAAATCTATTTTTCCAAATGACAGAAAGTTGTATTTCTGTTTGAAAGCATGAGGTGCGCGGTACTGGTAAAGGACTTGATGGAAAACGGGTGCGCGTTACAATCGAGGAAGCGTGAGAATCGTGTAAATACGGTAGTTGTGCTAGCCACAGAGGCATCGTCAAACGTTCAAGCCGGGCGGAACTTCGGCATCAGTCTGTCGTTGGAGGGGGCCACGGGAGATGGTTTTTGCGTGCGCCGCAACGTGCGCTCCTTCCAAAAATGCAGCATCTCTAATGCGCTGGGTGGTACTGAATATAGCGCACTGGTTGAAGATGTCAGCACTAAGGAAGATAGCAACGAGGCTAGCAGCGATGGTGACATAGAATGAGCTCGGCGTGTTCAAATTTAATAAATGCTGTTTCATTTTGCGAATGCTGTCCTCGCTTTTTCGTTCGGCCTACATTCAGGTAAGTTTTTTTTTTTTTTTTTTTCTGACTTCGAACTTTTGGGGTGTCGGCTTAGAATCGGAGTCGGCCTAGATTCGAGTAAATACGGTAGAATATCGGCTATCCCCGTTTGTTCTCTGATCCAAACCGCTCTCTCCCTGTCTCAACGTTAGGCCTAACATTTTTTGTTCCATCGCTCTTTATGCGGTCCTTAACTTGTTCTCGAGCTTCTTTGTTAACCTCCAAGTTTCTGCTCCATGTGTTAGCACCAGTAGAATGCAATGATTGTACACTTTTCAACGACAGTGGTAAGCTTGCAGTCAGGATTTGGTAATGCCTGCCGTATGCACTCCAACTCAAGTTTGTTGTTCTGTAAATTTCTTTCTCATGATCAGGGTCCCCAGTGAGTAATTGACCTAGATAAAGGTACTCCTTTACAGACTTTAGAGTCCTGAATTCTTGTTCCCTTGCTAGGCTATTGAACATTATGTTTGTGTTCTGCATATTAATCTTCAACCCCCCCTCCTGAACTTTCTCGGTTAAGGCCCTGAATCATTTGCTGTAATGTGTCCCCATTGTTGCTGAACAGGACAATGTCATCTGCAAACCGAAGGTTGCTGAGATACTAGAGTTGATCACTCCTAAGCCTTCCCAGTCTAAGTGCTTGAATACTTCTAAGCATGCAGTGAATAGCACTGGAGAGATTGTGTCTCCTTGCCTGATCCCTTTCTTGATAGGTATCTTTCTACTTTTCTTGTGGGGAACCAAGGTTGCTGTGCAATATTTGTAGATATTTGCTAAGATATTCACATATGCCTCCTGTACTCCTTGATTACGCAATGCCTCTATGACTGCTGGTATCTATACTGAATCAAATGCTTTTTCATAATCTATGAAAGCCATATACAGAGGTTGATTGTACTATTGTGTATTATTACTGTAAAGATAAGTTATCCAATTCATTTTTCAAATTATAACAGCCTTACTTTTCAATATTTGCTGTTTCGAAAAAGTTCCCATAAAATTTACCCCATATAATAAACGCACCCTCCAACCTTACTTCAGTATTTTGGGGGAAAAGTGTGCTCATTACGAGTATATACGGTATCTGTGGTCGCATTATTTAGGCACAAACATATTAGCCTATAGTTTAAATGCAAGCTCCTTGCAACTCTGCCGTGCAAAATGTGTTATAAACAATTTTTGTAGTTTGGATTATTCAATGCCCGGATTATACAACGTTTTATGTGGTCCTGAGAAAGCTGTATAATTGGGGTTCCACTGTAATGTCAAACGCAAACTCACATGTGACTTCTCTGTCTGCATGGTAAGAATTTTTGCTACTTGAGCAGAGGTGTCTTTTTCCTGTGCCCCATATACATTTTTCACTCTATCAAATGATAAAGATGCAAACTCAATCATTAAATTATAATAAAACCTCATTAATTTGACCCTCGTTAAATCGAAAAATCAGATAATGCGGACTCTTCCCCTGGTCCCAGCAGGCATATGCATTATTTAATACAATCAAACTCTCATTAATTCGAATGTATTTGGCTGCACATCACTTAATTTGGACAGCTCTGAGAGGTCGGTGAGCGCAGAGCGCTGCAAATGTGCGACGCAATGAACAAGACGGTGCTAGCGTCCAACCGGAACAAAGCGGCGGAGTCCGCATTACTAGTCATCGGCGGAAATCATATGTGAATGACAGTTTTTTTTTATTTTTTAATTCAGGTTTAATGGCGCAAAAGCGACAAAGACCATGCTGCGCCAGCCACAAGGTATTAAGAAATGAAATGTTAGTGCAGCGAAAGCTGCGTTACCTTATATTCTATGTAAAAAACCGGCTTCATCTAAAAACTCGAACAAGTCAGTGAATGGCACTAGCGGATCATCTCCCAATAATGAGGCAGGGTGTAATGGTATGTGTAAGTTATACAGATTCTGCAGAATTTTCCGTCTGTGTGTTTCTATATATGGACATGTCATAATGTGTATTACTGTAAGAGGTTCATGACACTTATCGCAAGTTGGCGGATCTTCTTTTCCAAGTAAGAAATTGTGTGTCAGATGTGTGTGCCCTATTCGAAGTCGACATAGGATCACCTCATAGAACTGTTGCTGGTGACTGCACGATTTTCACTCGCCAAGCAGGGGTTTGGTTATGTGTAACTTGTTATTAATGCAGGAGTCCCATTCTTGTTGCCATTTTGATGTCAGGGCTTTACGAATTGCTCGGATACTGTCTTTGTATGGAATTTTTGAGCGAGTTAAGTCTTTGTGCGCTGCCATGGCTGCGCATCTATCTGCCAATTCATTCCCTGGTATCCCAACATGGCTAGGGACCCAGCAGAATCGTATGGTTCATCCGCATTTGTTATTAGCAACCATGTTTAAGATATCGCCAAGCAGTGGTTCACAGGCGGATTTTAAATTTAAAGCTCTGAGTGCATTCAACGAATCGGTGTAAATGACAGCACACTTCTGTTTGTCGGTGATAACTTTGTTTACTGCCGTCCATATAGCCATAACTTCAGCGGTAAAGACTGAAGCAGAATTATGTATTCGAATGCTATTTTCCCAGTTTTCCGTTACGGTTCCCACACCCACGTATTCTTGTGTTTTAGAACCATCCGTGTAAAATTCTATGTAATCTTTATATTTGTCTTGAATAGTGCGGAACTCTTGCATTATGTGTTCTTGTGGGGTGTCCTTTTTCTTTAAGGGAGTTAATGTCCAATCACATAGCTGTGTAAAATCGCACCATGGGGCCAGTCTTTGCGGCCTTTCAGCAACCTGCAGGACCTCATGAGGAATGTTATAAATCTGACAGTATTCCTCATATCGCAAGACAAGTGGCCGTATCATGTTCGGTTTATTTGTGTAGTGTAACCGAGAGTTGCATTGTGTTACGATTTTGTAGCATATATGTTGTGGTGTTGACCGAATCCTCAGTACATAGGAAAGGGTTAGTAGTGCTCTGCGGTGCTGTAGGTGTTGTTGCAGCAAACAGTAGTTTCATTTTGACTCGGTGCATGCAGCGGCGGCGTGCCTTCACAACCGCAAGGTCGCTGTCCATGATCACGTTGATAGCGGCAGCAGTTTCGTCCACAGCAGGTTGCAGCAAACACTACTTTCGTTTTGACTCAGTGCAAAGCTGTCGAGGATGAAGAGCACTGGCTCCATTGCGATGGACGGAGGATCTGTTGGCGACCAGCTCACTGGTGAAAAATTAATCGGGAGGAGCGCGCGGTAGTGAGAAACGTGTCTCTGATAAAGACGCGCACCACGAAGGAAGTCGCGAGGCCTTCACCGCTGTGAGCGCTTGTCAGCCACGAGACGAGAATTGCAGCTTCCGCACTGCTTTTGGGCAAAATAGAAACGGGATTTACGCATTCATTCAGTAAATGAAAGCATGTTGACGTAGTAAGCATTTGTCTGTTTTCTCGATACCCTCGATAGTTCGACAATCGGTTAATTTTTCAGCACCGGGAAATCCAATAAACAAGATTCTACTGTAAATTGTGCGGTTTTACGTGCCAAAACCACAATAAGATTACAAGGCATGACGTAGTGGGAGACTCCGGATTAATTCTGACTCCCTGGGTTTCTTTAACGTGCACCATGGTACACAAGCGTTTTTAGGATTCCGCCCACCATTAGGATGCAGCCGCTGCACCCGAAATCAAACCTGTGGACTCGTGCTCTGCACTGAGCAGTGAAATGCCATAGCCAAAGTCGCCACGAGACACATCGAGATGGCAAGATGCAGATCACACTTGTCTGCGAGTTGCTCTTCCGTGACACAACCCCTGCCAATCGCCAGTGTGACCAAGATAGATGGGGGGGGGGGGGGGGGGGGGCAGATACTCACCCTAGCAACAATTCATGACTTTCTTTTCAGGAGGCAGCACCCTAAGTCTATCTTGGTTCTCAGCCTGGTCCTTGCCCGCCATTTGCTGGAAAGAAAAAAGAAAAAAACAAGTAAGTCACACTAAGACACTTTGAAAAGCTCCAAGCTGCTTTTCACCTCAAAGTTCCACGTACAAACACAGTTAGGGCAAAGCACTTTGCATAAGTGCACTGTATATTAGAGGTTTCTATGTGCAGGTTGTCAGCTGATTTCTTAAGGTAGCAAGGAGTTGTTTTCGGAAAGGGAGCACTGAGAATGACTCATGCACTAAAAGCCGTGTTGCAGATGACGCGTTGCATCACACATTAGTTATGTGTGTAGTCTGCTGTTGCCTCCGGATTACATATGCAGATGCCACACTCTATACTCCAGCTTACCTACTGATACGACCCATAGCTGGAGTGAAAGCTATGGGTCGTATCAGTAGAGCTGCAAACTTTAAAGGGACCCTGAACCACTTTTTATCGAAGTATAGCAAGGCAGTTGAAGTGAAAATAGGTTATTTCAGAAATAATTTACCGCAAAATGTACTTCAATGTGTTCAGCAGAAGCGGAGTTATTGGCAATCAAACACGGCCTCCGCTGTGCTCCCGTTTCTTCTTCAATGCCTTGCACTGCGAAGGCTACGGCGGAGTGGGGCGTGCCCGCAATGCTCCACCTTCTAAATGTCACCGTGGTGCGCAGTTCAAATTTCATTTTGGATGTTAACGTAGACGCCACGACTTCCGATTTTGGTGTCTATGACACGCTAAACGTAAGCCAAACGTGGTTGTCCTCAGCGAGCCGCAGTGCGATTAGCCAGTGAACTCGTTAGCTGCACCCCGCGGCGGCTGCAGTATCTATGCTACGTAGCCAACCGCAGCTACCAATAGCAGCCATGAATGGGAATCCGCTTTATAATGAAATAAAGTATCCAGAAAAGAGTAGGGGATCATGGCTTCTGTTGAAAAGACAGCGTTCGAGAGAAAGGTGACTTCGCACTCCGCTTGCAACTCCACACACCGCGTACAACAGCAAAACTTGGTCGAGATGTTCACAGCGGCGTGTGCTACCCACGGACTATGTTATTTCAACAAGCCCGAGGGGTGGTTCAGGGCCCCTTTTAACATTTGAAAAGTACTATGGTCACAGCCACGAAATAATAATATATGGTCAAAAAGTACTAAAAGTTGTTTTATTACTCCAGATATTATTACTCCTGACTGTGACTGCCCTCCGCAACATGTAGACTGAATGGAAACTTCACAGAAGGATCAGTGGTGCATAATGGGCGAGTCAACATCCGTTTTCTGAATCACGTGACTGACTCTCCGTTACTGACTGGCACATTAGCACAGAGTTGGTGAGTATAAGAGCCTGTGTGATGCATGATACAAACACCACACAAACTGACAAACATGGAAGTGGCGTGGCAGCCCAGTGGTTGGCGTGCCCAGCCTCAAACTGCATATAGCTGGGGAGGGACGAGCTTGATCCCACATGGACGCAGTAGGAGAATTTTGGTTTTCATCAGATTATAGTCAGGTAGAGGGCAAGATAGTGCATAATGAGGTGGCAACATTTTGCATGCCCCATTATTCTCTTGCGAGCCACTTGTGTAAGGGCCGCACTTAATTTTTTCACAATTTTGGTGAGGTGCTTCCACAGGACTGGGCATTTTGGTCAAAATGGTGCCGGTGCAGCTGACATCTTGTGCACACCCCAGACCCTCGGAAGTACCATTGCATCAGAGGTCAACGTGCACCTCTCGCCATCTAGTAGTGGCATGCGGAAGTACGCAGTCCGCGAAAATTTGCCAATGTGTGCGTGGCATCAGGCACTGAACGAGATTGGTTGTCCATTGGAAATTCTTTTTTCATAATTTTGTGCAGCCAAGTTAGAGGTGCAACCCTTACACGGGTGCAGCCTTTACACGAGTCTATATGGTACACTTGCAGACAACTTTCTGTGGCAATGAAAGAAGAGCTACGGGGACGGAGCTTCTGCACATATGTTACTGCGCCAAGTAGTCCGGAGTTTGTTTTTTGTTGAACAGATACTGAGTCAGCAAAGGTTCTACAGGTACAGTTTTGTAACTGCGAAAACGCTGAAGAGAAAAGCTGTAAACTAAGTCAAATTTAACAGTGATGTACTCGTATACTGCCTTATTTTGCTGTACCAGGCAAACCTCGTTAATACATAGTCAGTTGGGAACGTTTTTTTATACTGCCTTATTTTGCTGTACCAGGCAAACCTCGTTAATACATAGTCAGTTGGGAACGTTTAGGTACGCACTAAACGATGTATGAATTAACCGCCAATGCCAGTTAAGCGGCTACTTACCGGCCAGAAAAGAACTACGTCACGATGCTCTCAAACACATGCACTCAAACAGGCTTGATTTTCTGGTAGGCAGCAAAAAAAATCGGTGATCTTCACTTGCCGCCGTAGCGGCCTTGCCGCGACGACGGCATTTTCGAACTCAATAAGGCCACGAGCCAGTTTGTCTATGAGGCCCCGCTTACTAACTAAATTAACAAGCACGGTGTAACACATGCACAGGTAAACATGAGCACATCTTGCTCGATGACCGCAGAAATTCGCTCTCAAAACGCTGTAGGGAGGAGGCGCAGTAGCAGCAGCGAGCGTGCTGTCTCTCGCTTGAACGCCAACTAGACGTTGAAAGCACAGCGCATACGAAGCTACCAGCACTAGTTGCACTTTGTCTGCAGATCGCTTTGAAGATGAGGCCTGCGCGGGCACGCACTTTTTCCACGTTGCAGATCGCTTTCAAGATACGGCTCCCACGCGGCCACCGCCGAAGTAAACTCCTCCTTTTCTCGCCTCCCCCACCGTGCCTCCCGCGCCACAGAAGCGCGCTTCCGTCCCCCGTTCTCCCTCGTGCGGCCGAGATTGAGTCGGCTGACCCTCGCAAGCTTTTACTCAACATACAGCGTACGGCGCATGATGACGATGTTGCAGTGGTTGGACTTTACACGGAACCTCAAAACGACGTCCACAGTGATGGCATAAATGTGCTTCGCAATAATATAGCAATAAAATGTGCTTCTGTGCGGTTACTACTTCAGGGTGTCTACCAAGTTGACATTTTCAGATTCCCTGAGTTTTCCAGGTTTTCCCTGAGTGATTTTGCTAAATTCCCTAAGTGAAACGGAACTTTCTTTTACATCAAGATGGACTGACACCATGTTGCCTGATGCTGTCACTCTTTCGTAAGCATGTTAAAAAAAATGTCGCAATTTCACCCGAAAGGCGAAGCATCAATTGCGATAGCAAATTAGTAGAGAGCTAGCTATACGGAGTAAGGATAGTAGTTTTATCAGCTGTATAAACTCAGACATGCAGCAGCACCAGCAATGCGCCGAACTGTTGTCGACGCCGTCGGCGTTTTGCCCGCGTTCGCACCGAACGCGCACGGCGCTGGTGACTGTTGCCTGTGCCTCTGGGGGCGGCTCGGAAGTTTTCGACGAGATCAGAACGGGACACTCGTCGAGCAGCGTCCGAAGTCTTTACCACCTTCTCGCCTCACCACATTTTTATATAAATATGCATTTGGTGCCGCAGCTAAACGTCGCCTCCCCTCCCTCCCTCCCTCCATTACCGCAAACTTTCGTTCCCTTTCAATGAAATTACAGCTAATTTAGGGACGGGCGAATAGTGGATTTGAGGTTCGAAGCGAATAGTGATTTGGTCAAATAATTTCGAATCGAACAGTTTGAGCAGTATATATCACATATTACAGTAAAACCTAGTTAATTCGAATTTCACGGGATTTAAAAAAATGTCCGAATTATCAGGGTATGCAGAAAACAATAAGCAAATGCTTACTACGTCAGCACGATTTTATTAGTATAATGTATGAGCAAATACTTTCGCTATTTAGCACAAAAGCAGTGCGGAAGCTGCAATTCTCGTTATCTCGCGACTGAGTGGCTCTCGCAGCGGCGATCGAGGCCTCGCGACTTCCTTCGCAGCACGGCCGCGGCGCGCGCCATCATTTCCGACACGCTTTGCACTACCGCGCGCACATCCCGATAATTTTTTCGCCAGTAAGCTCAACACCAACGGATCGCACGTCCATCGTGATGTAGCCGGTGCGCTTCATCCTCGACAGCTTTGCCCCGAGTCAAACCGAAACAACTCTTTGTCGCAACCGCGGCCGCTATCGACACGATTATGAACGGCGACTTTGCGGTGCTTAAGAGTATGGCCACGATAGCGGCAAAAACGCCCGCGTCATGCCGCGAGCGGCAACGCATCATGACGCGCGTGGCAAAAGCGGCAGGAATCGGGGGTTTTACGGCTTGCCGAGGGTGCCGAGAGCGACGAGGGTGACGTCACGGAGCCAATGGCAACCGGACCTCCGCCGCTCCGCGCCGGGTTATCAGTCGACGATTGTCGTCTCTCGCGGTTCTATAGAGGGATTTCTGGACGCTGTCCGATCGCACCCTTTTCGCTCACGGTGATTCCGCGTTCCGAGAGCGCGCGAGATCATATCGCGCTGCCGCGCGGCGAGACGCGATTGCCACGGTGGACTTCGCGGCAAGGCGCTGACGCGTGGCAACTTGCCGCTAGTGTGGCCGTACCCGGCCGACGCACGCACCGAGTCATCAGAACGAAACTACCGTTCACTGCAACAACTTCAGACGAAATCGCGGTTGCAATCTATGCGATCATGGATGGCCACTACGCAGCTCTTTAGGCACGCGGCCGACGTGCGTATTGAGTCAAAACGAAACTAAACGAAACCGCTGCGAAAGAAACCGCGGCAGCTATCGACGCGATGATGGGTGGCGACTATGAAATCCCGCGGCCAACGCGTTGTTATGCGCGGCGGTAAACGCAATAAAGGCACAAATAGGCACGAAGCGTTCCGTCGTTGCTGTCATTCACATACGATATCCGCTGCTGACTATGGCTTTACGGACTCCACCGCTGCGTTTCGGTTATGCGCTAGCGCCGTTTCTGCTCTTCTGCGTCGCACATTTCAGGCTCTTTAATGTAAAAATATATAGCCTTCGAGATTTATGGTTGATGTATAGCAGCCATGACGTGAAGCATAGCCTCCGAGATGTGTACCGACCGTCCGTGGCTTTTGGCTGCCTATTCGGGAGCGCTGAATAATTCGAAAATATTGAATCCATGAATTCGAATCGAAGCGAATAACGAACATAGAATTATTCAATTAAATATTCGACAATACCCTATATTCGCCCATCCCTACAGTAATTTTCCCTGATAGAGGCACGAATTCCCTGAGTTTTCCCTGAGTTTTTCCAGAATATTCAAAATCCCTGAGAATTCCCTGTTTTCCCGGTTTTCCCGGTTGGTAGACACCCTGTACTTGAATTGGATTCGATGGCGACAGTGAATTCGCACCCCCTACCGGCAGCTTCTCCGCGTTACCGGGAGCTAATCTCGAAGGCCATGCTTTTGTGCACGGAAATCGGCTACAGCTATACAGCAGGTAATGCGTCATGGTGAACATGTTTTAAGTTCACTATCGCTGGCGACTGTCGTCCAAGCGTTGCAAATCGAGAATCGAACGTTTGCGCACATGAGATTTTGGGTGACATTGGCATTGGGTGAGTGTGTGAGACCACTGCAGGTGGGCTAACCAATGAAAGATGTTCCTGGTTTCGTGCATTTAGGTCTAAAGATGCTCAAACTGTCATGTGGCTTAATGCAGCCCTGCTTATACGAGTAATTTGTCAATACACACAGCTCTTCTGACCCCAATGCCAGGTCAACGCGCATGATACAGCTAAGTGAAAATACACTTTGTCCACTCTTTTCGTACAGGTCATGTTATAGCTGCATATTTACTGGTTATGTAATGCTACATTTATTGGCCGCAAAGAAAGAAGTAGCCTGCAAAAATATTTACCTTATTTAAGATGGCTTCGGCAAGCTCCGTGAAGGCCCGCTCAATGTTGACATTTGTCTTCGCACTTGTCTCCATGAAGCGAATATTGTGGTCTATCGCCACCTACGAAGATGAAAAGGAAAACCTCATGTCAGAGAGGAGAGACAAAAATGCAGAGGTAACATTGCCAAGTAAGGTTCACCCCTTTAGCAGTATCATGATACTACCTTTAATTGCCCAACTACACCATGTCCAAGTGCTGAGAAAGACATCACCTATGCGTTTACAAGTTCTTACAGAACATGCACCTTACTTGCGCATGGACTTGAAAAGTCTAAATCAGTGACATCTACTACGATAACTAAGAGTAGGCAGCTGTTGTCAGGCGATGCAAGCTGTGGTCACCATGGGTCAGTGTGCTACTCTTGAGACTGCTCTTTAGGTAAGCCAAAAAACGTGTTATCAAATTATGGGATTGTTCTAAAGCAATGCAGGCCATGAGACACCATAGTGAAGGGTTCATATCAATTTTGACCACCTGGGTTTCCTTAAGGTTCATCCAAATCTAGCTCCACGAGCACTTTTCCATTTTGAATGCGTTTTGGAGTGAAATGACACAGAAGACTGCTTTTGGCACAATTTGGCACAACTGGCGCTCCTGGACGGCAGAGATGGCAAACAGTAATTTCATTCTGGCTCGGTGAGAAGTGTGTAAAGTGACAAACGTCATGGAAGCCAAAAACCCATAGGATGAATGATGTTTCTACTACACTATAACCCAAGCACTCTCATCAAACTTGACTACACCATGATGGATGATTAGCTGCCAGCTGGCTCACTGACAACCAATTATTCACATCTATTCAGATAAAAGACGCACAAATCTCACAGCCACTGATGCTACACTGGAAAGGAAGTTGCGAAACTCGTGCCACTGCAGTTCACGAATGGTGTCGCTAAATAACGGCATGTTGATGCTGCAGGTAATTGTGTGTTGTTTTCATGGTCCATTAGGCCAATTTAACGATTGCATATTTCAGACTTTTTTTTTTTGTCTTCTGTGTGATTTTACTATATTTCAAGGCTTCTTTGGCAGCCACATATTGACAGGCTTTTTATTGCAAAAGCAATTATAGAGATGTTCAAGGCACTTTCGCACCATTGCCATTGACGCTGCCGTAGAGCTGTCTCCTGCTAACCACCTGCCATGTCACCTTACACACGACCCGTGTGTGGAGGGTTAGGTCTCCAGAGACATGCAATGCATTTGGCTGCAAAGCGACAAAGCCAAGTGGACACACTGTCCCGCTCCACTCAGTTGCTGACATGAGTGCTGTGCGAGCACACATTAGTGTTCCTGCTGAGCAGCTGTGTACATGCTCTGGCGGTATCTCAAGCTAAATCTTAGATCAAGCTAAATCTATGCAATCCTTTCTTTGGATGCTGACAAACACCAAATGTTTCATTTTTATTTTTGCCGGCCTAATGTCGTGCACTATCGAGGTGCAACGCCTGCAAACGTCACTGGTGGCACTCCTTATCACACCTGCATTCCGAGACGTCTTCAGCGAAGCACTAAACCATGCTATCCCTTTCAATGCTTCACCTTCGGACGAAACTGCCAATTGTGTTTTTTTTTTTGTTACTTGTGGAATAAAAACATGAATTTTATGGCAAATCTGCTATTGTGTATATTTGCCAGAAAATGCAATTATTCATACTTCTAGATGGCCCTATCTAGCTCCGAATTATCAGTCCACAATTGTATACAGGTGAAAGCGCTGCTCACAGTAGATTAATACGTCACCCCACAACACTGACTGATAACCACCCATGAAACTGCAAGCATAAAGCTGCACACTCTAAGCTGAAGGTGGCAGATGACGTATCACCAAGACAGCAGCCCTGTGCTGCCACGCACGCTGTCTCAAAGAAGCCACTACATAACACAGGAACCTGGGTTTCACATGCAGCCTTCACTGCAGTAAATGCAATGTTGGGAACTGCAGTCCTTCCTCCACCAATCGTATTTGCATGCTGTGGCTCACAAACTTGAGTTAAATCCGGCGAATGTGGCTAAGCTCAACCAAGGTGAGGCTGCTTGTGTGACAGCATGATAATGATAGAGCCCTGTGCCACACTGATTTCACATGCAGCATGCTCTGCAGTGATGCTTGTTTTAGGCTTGCAGTGCTTCGTGTCCTTGTGTTATATGTGTACAAAGCAAGTAATAACTGTGAACTTACCGCCTCGCCTCGCTCCCTGGAAATGAGGCGCTTGTCCTCCATATCGCACTTGTTGCCCAGGATCATCTTCTCAACGTCCTCGTTCGCGTGCTCGTCGATGTACCGCAGCCACTTTGCAATGTTGTCAAAGCTCTTGGTATTGGTTATGTCGTACACCAGCATGATGCCCATGGCGCCCCGGTAGTACGAGGTCGTGATGGTGTGGAAACGCTCCTGGCCTGCTGTGTCCCTGCAATGTGAAGAACAAAGGCACGTTAACTGATGAACCTGGTCAACACTATTACACACTGTAGCTAACATACTAGTGAGCAGAGGTGAAAGCATAACATTTTTCACCACTTCTTAAGCGGCAGCAGGAAAGGAGACAATGCACTGGACACTGTCACAGAGAGGAAATGACTGCCAACTAGGATATAATGCGTTCCATCGGCAGTTGGTCAGTCAGAAAGTCAATGAGGCCTAATGAAGCTCTGTCACCAAGTGGAGAGATGTTTGAGAAGAGGTCCTAAATAAACAGAAAGTCTCTTGAAAAACAATCCAAAACAAGCGGAATGCCTCATCCAAAGCATCTACTCGGGAAACTTTCTAATGAAAAAAACGAAGCCCTTGTAACCTGGACGGAAAATAATGTGATACTGCCCACTAACACTAAAAATGCCACTTCTTTTTGGTTGTACCAGTGCAGGTGTACAGGTTGTCACAAAATAAAGTCCAAACCAATGTCTGCAATTTTGTGCACAATGGCTTCGAGCGATGAAACAGGCCGTCGCACGACCAGATTGCTCGTTTTTGTTGATAGATCACTCGGTTCTGGAAATATAAAATTTGTAACTTGTTGCCCGGCGTGAAGCTGAAACAGGAAGCTGGAACAGGATGTACATCAGGGAAGTACTACCAGATGTCACAATGAACAATCAAATGAGCGACATTTGATTCGTACAAGGAAAAAAAGAAACCTACTGCAAGACCTTCAGAAATATTATGTAGCTCTGTACAGCAAAACAAATCAAGTTACATTTTTAGAGCAAGTCTCACCCTAGTTTCATTGATGCCCTCATATAGGGAATGCAGAGTCATCACCAAAAAAAAATTTTTTTTTGCATAACCCCTGGTCTACAGCCCTTTCATCATGGGTGTACCACCTTAGCATTTTGTTCAGTTTACACCTCAAAGCTAAAGCTGAATGAACTGCAATTTTCTCTAAGTCACCTTTTAGAACCTGCAGATGTCTTTAAGAACAGAAAGTGACACATGCACTCATGTTCCTCACTTTAACAAACCCAAAATTGGAGGAAGGTACGATCTATTTCTGCGTGTACTCCTTTCACCAGAAATCTCAAAACCAAGTAAAAAGTGAGGGCGCAGGTTTATATGCAAATTTTATGCCGCAGCGTAACTACATGGCAATTCATGAAGCCACACTGTACAACACTTACTGGTGCTCCGTCTTTTGTCATTAGCCGAATTGACATATACTCATACGCCACCGTTTACATGAATCCGCATTTCCCTGTCCAGAAAACTAACACCACCTAGTTTCATATTTAAAAGTTAGCACTCTCACTTTCGATAAGCCTACTTTTGCTGTGTTGTAAAATGCACCAAAAGTACCTACAGGATGTCGGCTATATTCTATCGGGTTCTCCTTCATTTGCTGGAGTGGACAAATTTATGTGACGTTTATTTTGCTGCATAGAAGTACCATATTGTATCAGAATGTTAAGATTTCCCAGCGTGTATGCAAGTGATAGCCGAGCGCAGCCATCTCGGCTTCTATCTCTACAAAGTGTATTTGTTTATGTTGATGCCACAAATCAAGTAACTCAGATACATTGTTGATAAAGAAGAGCGTTTCAATGCAAGTTATGTACGCATGAGTGAAAAGAAATCCCTTGCGGCCTGCTTCGTAAGCCGCCTTGTTTGTTTTGATGTCCCGCAATGCGGCAGCAGCCGCCTCTGGTTGGTTGGCCGGTTGTCGTCCTGCAGCAAATATTTTCCCATAATTCCCAATACAACACACCTCTGTTTACATGCGCCGCTGAAATGTGCATTCTCTATCTCAAACTGCCTCTATTTCGCGCATTTGATATGACACACTTTCTTTGCGAATTACGTCGTTTACATTAGATGCAATAAAAGTTGATACAATTAGTTTCTGTCACACTCATGGAAACAGCTATTTACAGGGTAAGGTCATTTGGGCAAAATTACAAGTATTGCTGCAAGCAGTATTGTGCAAGGTTGTATAAATCAGGGACGAAGGTCATGAGTAGAGGCTAATTATACACTCGGATGCATGTTATATAATCTGTGCATTCATCTTTGTGATATTTACCAGGTATCTCCCCATCCACAGTGCAAGTGAACACCGCACTAAGGCGTGCCCCACACAAAGAAGTAAAATCGAATAGCAAAATATTGCCTATTCAAGATGAAAATTGCATTGCTTCATTGCAAACAGAGATAAATTGATACTAGAAAGCCACAGGCAACATGAAGAAAAAACATTCACAATCAAGTAAATAAGATGCAAAAAAATTTGGCCCCAGCCGTAGTGTTCTCGGATTTTCCAGTGCGCAGCTGAAATTATTAGTTAGCACGAGTAAAGTCGTAGGCTCGGTTTGAGCGGTGAATTAAATATTATGCGTAAGTGTCAAATGACCCATTGAGCGAAATGCAGCTCCACTAACGTGAAACCTAGGGAGGTGCGAAGCATGCAAGTGATGCACCGCTAATGGCTCACACTGCCTTAATCAATGGCTCATAACTCCGTAAATACGGCCTCCCCATTACGACGACAGAAGAGAAATGAAATTGTATGCTGGAATGATAAATGGCAACGCAGCCACCTGTGGAAGACGACGACGACAACGAACGCGGGAGCAGTGGCACGAGCGCGTGCCGAGCGGGAGCCGCTTGCTTTACCGTGACGAAGACGACAGGAGACGCCAACAGCCCAAGCGCATAAGGTGCTTCCACACCTTGAAAGACACCGGACTCAGTGACAAATTGTGACTCTGCATTGTGTTACTTAGGACGGAACGTTCAGACTATGCAACACGAGAACGCCTTCGCGGACTTCATGACAGTGCCCACAGAAACAGTTCTGTTTTGTGTGCGTGTGTGATCTTCTTGTTTCCTTCCTTTTTGTTTATTCTTTATTTTCACTTATTTTTCTCTCTCTCTCCTATCGCATCCCTTTACCCCTCCCCCGGTACAGGGTAGCCAACCGGCGATAACCTCTGGTTAACCTCCCTGTCTTTCCTTTACCTTTTTTCTCTCTCTCTCTCCACACCTAAAAAAAACACTACTTCATACTTTAAATCCAAAACCAGTGTGCCTCAGTATTGGCTCAGTATGTCAAGTTTGAATGGATTACCACGACATACAAAAATGGTTTGGAGACGTCATGTATCCCTACTGCTAATAACAATCGCTGGTGTTTCATATTGTTCTGCTATGTATGAACATTCGAGAATCTGATAATCTTGAATCAGTGCAATAAAAGTTCAATGTGCTTTGGTGGAACACAATGTCACAAGATGTCCTACTAGTGCTGTTCTTCACATCTATAACGTCTAGTGTATGTCGACACCATCTTTACCAGATAAAACTCTCATAGATCCCCATTTCCTGAAACGTATAAAATCAGCCTCAATTTTAGATACTGGGCATGCAGCCATGCCCATAACACATGTGTATCTATATGTGGCGTGCCACGCAGCGTGGTCTGGCCACGCTGGTCACACCGGCACAGTATAAAATAGCGTGCAAACCAATAAAGAGCGCTCCCTGTGCCAGTCGCAGTATTGGCGTCATGTAAATCCAAACATGGAGTCAGAAGTTCACCGCAGTAAGGCTTAACGACCCAATCACTCCACAACACTGAATGCGACGTCATCGCAACAAGGCTGGAAGAATGCACGATGGAAACGCTTTCACCTCCTGGTCCGTTCATCCTCTTGGACAACGCGGCAGAGAATAGGAAGAAATTCAAACCACGTGTCGACCTATACTTCAAGGCAACAGGCAAGGAACACATGACTGTGTAAATGGCTGCCGTGTTTCTTCACATAACCGGTCAAGAGGCCATCGATGTGTTCAACACCTTTCGCCTAACGTCAACACAACAGGAGGACTACGATGCCATCATTCAGAAGTTCGAAGTCTACTGCACACTGCAGCACGAGATGTTTGAAAGGTACGTCTTTCGTTCACAAATCCAGCATGAGGATGAACCAATCGAGAAATGCCTACAAGACGTTCAGATAAAAGCAGAGACATGCAAATTTGGAAGCCCGAGAGACTCGCTAATACGCGACCAGATTGTGTGTGGAACAAAAGATAGGAAGCCGAAAGCTCGACTTTGCAGGGAAAGGAAATTGACCCTTTCACAAGCAACAGACTTTTGCAAAGCTGCTGAGCTTGATTGAATCAACTCAGACTCAAGTCTGGGAGAAAGAAGAGCAAGCAGCAAAAGTGTGTGATGTCGAGAAGCGCGTTTTAGACGCGCAGGAGACGTGTGGCACAGACACATTTGAACGACGCGTTCTGGAACGCCCTGCACGTCGATGCATCTTTTGCAACAAACGTCACCCACCCAGACAATGTCCAGCGTGGAAAAAAACCTGCACAAGTTGCGGAAAACAAAATCATTTTGCCGTTTTCTGCAAAGCAAAAAACATAACTGGAGTTGACCGTCTGAGTGATGCAACGCAATAAAGAGCGCTTCCCGTGCCAGTCGCAG
This sequence comes from Dermacentor silvarum, assembly GCF_013339745.2. NCBI lineage: Eukaryota > Metazoa > Arthropoda > Arachnida > Ixodida > Ixodidae > Dermacentor > Dermacentor silvarum. Next base: position 78,182,053 of record NC_051163.1, on the reverse strand, counting down.
TGTCGGCGCCATGTAAATCGAAACAATGTTCACATATTTTTTTAGAAACATCATCTATGAATTGAGAGCCTTTTACTGCAAAAGTATTTCAGACTTGTCCTGTGTACATCCTACCCCATATTTCCTAGATAAAATTCTCTCTATATGTACATTTCCTGAAACATATAAAAAATCTGCCTGAATTTTAGATACTGTGCGTGCAGCCATGCCCCACAGCAAGTTGCCATATTTTTCTAAAAGCTATCTTGATAAAAAATATCTTGATAAAGATAAACGATATCTTTGCGTAGTAGAGAGCATTTTACAGCATAAGCAATTCAAACCTGTTCATTCTGAAGGCCAAAATAAGCTGCACCAACTACGAAAAGGGAACAGTCAGGACTGCAAAGTAAGGAATCTGCAGCAAGCTTTAGTTGCTGCAGCTGTGCTTACTGAACAATGCCAAATGACATGACAATAACATACTTGCAATGCCAGAAGCACAATGGATTCCAGGATGACAAGGAGTAAGGAATACCGCAGTGTGCAACATGTGCAGCACAACAAATATAGGCGCCAAAATAAACTGCCAGCTAGCCAGGACATATTCACTCACCATATCTGGAGCTTTATTTTCTTGCCTTTCAGCTCGATGGTTTTGATCTTGAAGTCAATTCCTGAAACATGACAGAATATAAAACAGCGCTGAGTATGCCAGTCTCTGATTATGGCAGTCTCATTGACATAAACCTAATAACATTCATAACATGTCAATACCTGAACTGAGCATACTTAATGCAACCCTCACAGTGGCAGGTTGTATATCTGAGCATGCTTAATGCAACCCTCACAGTTGCAGGTTGTATATCTACCATATCTACAAATTATATACACTCCTTTCCAACAACATGCACGGTATGATTAAATGAAAGCCCAGCATAACAGTATCAAACTGACCGACACTGACGAAAGCATGAACGACCAAGCATCCATTTTCCCTCACAAGTTTGTGTTGGAATGCCATTGATAATATCGCCCCACGCCCACTAGTGCAACTTGGAAATAAGTTAAAGTACAAGTGAGCATACCTTCCCAATGTTAACCTTTATACAATTAAGCAAATGAGGTCTGGCTAATTTATCTAGAAATTTGTAAAGAGGAAACGAAACTCTACATGTTACCCAGAGATATCTTCGGTATTAATGAAAAAAATGTTCCCAGGCATATATGCTCACTGTGCACAGGAAGGAGTTGGCACACAGAGCAGCAGGTCCAAACAGAAATATCCAACAGAAACCAAAGCTGCAGTCCGACATGCTCAGCACTTTCCAGCAAGGCTGCTTTCAAGCTAAATTGAATTGTTCTTTTTCTCCAAGGAATTTTTTACTCAGCATGTGCCAAGCACTGACGTAACCAGCGTTAGTTATAGGATTACACTAGGGTCTTGTGCCCTACAGTAAACTATAGTATACTAGGATCGTGTAAAACAATCAAGTGCCTGCATAACAAAGGATACCAACCAACACATACCTTCGCTAAACTTCAATGTATTCAAACGTAATAAATGTTACTTCACTGTAGAGATGTTTGTTGTAAAAGCACGCAACTTTACATACAAATAAACAGTAGCGCACCCAGGATCTCTGCCGGGGGGGGGGGGGGGGTTGACAGTTTGCCAATACCATCTAAACAGCACTAATTTCGATTTTTTCACGGGGAAATTGTCAAAAAAATGCGCTTTTTGCGAGTGTGCAGACGATGGCGCGTCTTACATCTTAGTTGCAGTACTGAAATGCGTAAGGAAAGAAAATGGGTTAAACAAAAGGGGGGGGGGGTTAAGTCGGCCTCAGGGGGGGGGGGTTACAACCCCCGAATCCCCCCCCGTCGGTGCGCCACTGCAAATAAAATTTACTAGCGGTAACAAGACTGCTTCTTTCTATGGCATCCATAACAAACAAGCGAGCCCAACAAACCCATCAAACATGCAGGCCTGGGAAACTTTCAAAACACACACTGCATTGGAGCAGCCAGTGGAAGCCATGCTACAATGTCTGCCAGTGTTTTGGTGCAGAAGCTATTCCAGCTGCTATGAACAGCAAAGTTTCAGGCCCCCTTGGTCCGAAATGAGGCCTCTGTCACTTGAAAGTAGCTGGATAATTTGTCAAGGACACTAAACTCATTCAATTTGTTTCTCGACCAACAAGCGTTACATCAGCGTTGAAGCAAACTTTGGCGCTTCCACGAACTTGGCTCATCATAAAGCATGTAATAGTGCGTGAACCGTTTTGAATTATCCTGAATTGTTGACGGTGATTGTGATCAACTTCAATTACCCGGGACATGTCTGAAAATGTCACAGGGCCAAATGTTGAATTTTTAGGTGGATCACTATATACAGTGAAATCTCGTTTATACGATCTTCACGGGAACCGGAAAATAAAACGTATCATCCGAAATCGTAACATCCGAAAATATATTGCTCTTATGGACAATGGCTGGAAAAACACGTATTATCTCGAAAAACGCATTATGCAGAATCGTATCAACGACATTCTACTGCATAAGGTGTAGCACTAACTCCCAAACTACTGATGAGGCTTCAAAGTCTAACCACAGCACAGCACACACTACCAACTAGGTTTCCTAAGAAAATATCTACTCTTCACATGTTTCCCCGCAATGTCACAATACTATCAGAAATATAAACTACCTGCTGCGACATTATCACCCAAACCTTTACTAACGCCAAACGTAGCAAATGGCGAGAAGTCAGAAAACCCAACTTCCAGAGTCGCGAACAGCTGTTGCTGAGCCTGCTCTACTCGAAAGGTTTAGCATAACCTTTAAAATAAAAAAAAAATACACTCAGCCCAAAGCATTGATGCTTAGAGCTAAAGATCCTTGAACTTGCTTTAGAAAATACCGTGACTGATCCCTATAAAATTGTGCCCCACTAAAAGGTCGCCTCTAACGAGCGCTCAAACGACCCCAACACGTCAGCGCACCGCGTCGACAGACAGGTAGTCAGACGCCCCACCCCCCTGGAGTTCTTTAACCCCGCGCCGGCGCGAAATAGTATACGAAGAAAAAAAAAAATGAGTCAGAAATCGGACAGGAAGGCAGTGGCCGAGATGAATAAGGGTGCCGCGAAAGCGTCGCCGCTCTTTTCACGCCGTCCGACTGTCCCTAGACGCATGGTCGAACGTTCGCCAATCAGCCGAGTCGGTTCGCTCAAGCAAGGTAACCAACCACTCCCATCAGCGCGCATTCGAAGCAACTTGTGGACGCCTCGTCAGCAAACCTGAAGTGGACGGGTTCTATCTCGAGCGAGGCACAAAAGAGGCCTCTCAAAGGAACCGATGTTGTTGTCGCCTCCCCCAGTTTAGCTCTTCTCGAACAAGACCATCATCTCTTCCCCCGTCGCAGAGGCAAATACATTTCTATGAGCATATCCCGATGGACGTGTTCCATATTCGCCTGCGCTCAGCGTTTGTTTGTTGTTTATTTACCGATGCCCTGAGCGCGAAAGGTGAAACGGTTAGCCGCCGGCTTCCGATCGGTTTGTTACGTGTGAGCGGACCTTGACGGAAGGTCGTTTTGGAAATCGCTCACGGGAGCGGCTCGTTTGTCGCCGGCAGTACCGTCGGCAAGGGACGCGCTCGTTTAGAAGGAGGGGTAATCGCTATCGCGCGGCCGCGACCGACAGCGACGAACGAATAAACAAGCGCACACACACAAAAAAGGCTCTTGGGTGTTACCCCCCGGTCCGATTCCGAAGACATCGGCGACGCGACTGAGGGGAGAGGAAAGAACGCGAGGCACAAGGAAGAAAAAAAAAAAAAAAAGGTAGAAAAAAAAGCTCACCTATGGTGGAGATGAACGTCGTGTGAAAGGCGTCGTCGGAGAACCTAAAGAGTATGCACGTCTTTCCGACTCCGGAGTCGCCGATGAGGAGCAGCTTGAAGAGTAGGTCGTAGGTTTTCTTGGCCATAACGCCAAACTTACCCCCCGCTCCCTCGCAATGGCCGACTCGGGGCACGGAAAACGCCTCAACGGCAGCTCAGACGCAGGGCGATCACGTCGGCACAGCGGACGACACGGCTGGCTTATCTCCAAGGAGCGGTGGCGTCGTTGCCGGCCGAGGCACCGTTGAGGGGCAGTTGTTGCACACTCGAGGATCGGCACACCCGCGATTAACGCCACAAGCGAGTCATCGGCGTTCCACTGTTCAACAGCCCTCCTTTTTTTTCCAGGCCTAACCAAGCAAGCGCTCGCTCACTTGCGCACGGAGTCTACCGCTGCTAATGTCCAGTGACGTCACGCACGGCGCCGCGTGGAGCGGATATCCGCTGGAGCTGGGGCGTTTTCTCGAGCGCCGCGTTTCTTATTTTCGGTTCCATTTTATTTTCCCATATGCTACGCAGCAACTCGAGGCTGACGCGTCAGAGATAAAGGCGACGTCATCTACTGCGCAATCGAAAACATCAAAACGCATTCGGTTGCCGTTTGAATCTACCGGTGCCGTGGCTAAATCGAATGCATTCGGTGCGTTCGAGATCATTGTTTTGTGTTAAGAGTGCAACGCACGCGACTGTTGGTCGGATCCGGTCGATGTCGTCGCGTGTTCGTTTTCGGCGAATCTGCTAACGCCGTTTACGACGTCGCCTACAGTTTTCCTGATCGTTTGGCTAGCGCTCTCTTTTATGAGTGTGTTTGCATACTCCCACGACTGCCAACGCGCAACGACTCGAGTTATTGCTCTGCACAAACGAGTGCGCAATGTCAGTTTCGGAACGCGCCAAGACCGCGCGCACAAGATGTGACAACGCTCTCCGTTTATCGTGTTCGTCACGGGTCCTTGCTCCGCGCTGCGCACGACTCGAAGACGATGTGGCAGAGCCAGCCGCCTTCATGTACATCTAACTCGTACGAAAATATTTTCGTCATGACGCCATGCGTGTCGGACGCCTACAATCGCGGCGCGGAAGGCTGCCCCTCCGTGTAAGGAGCGTGTATAGCAAACCTCCTTGCGTATGCAACATGGGTATCTATCTGAGTGAGGTCTGCTTGCGTATCGGCAGGTTAACATAGTACCGCAATTCCTGGTGTTTTTCGCGTCAGCAAACTTTAAGTATAACAAAAATAGAGAGAGAGAAAGACTGGTTGAAATCGTGAATCCGGGAGCTCAATATGGTGTGACGTAATAGATCACGCATTTACCGCTGGACGGCCACTGAATTTGTTTTGTTGTTGTTTTTTTTTTTTTTTTTCTTGTCAGAAAATTGAAGTAATTGTTAGCCATGCATTAACTATGCTGTAATATAATGATATAATTAAGTGCTTTATTAATGTTCCCCAGAAACTTTTCAAACGCCCAACTTCATTTAGGTTTGCCTGTGGCAGATAGCCTAATTCTAGTTAATGAGCTGGTCTTCTCGATGAGGCGGACATTACTTGCACAAAAAATTGAAATGCATATTCGACTAATCAACAAAAATTTACAAATTAAGTTTTTAACTAATTAACTGAGGGCCCATATTGCAATTTAAGAATTGTAGTCGTGGAGTTCGCAAGGCGTATCCACTTTGAATTAATTATCGAGATGACACCACTTTGGAGATATTAATTCCCGAACTTTGCGGAGAAATGCATTGGCGTTACAGTTAATTTTGTGCTTCAATGCATAAAGCGACGTTTTGTTAACAAACTAATTAACTGGAACGCCAATGCATTTCGCCGCAAATTTCGGGAATTAATATCTCGAAACTGGTGTTATCCCGAGAATTCGTTCCAAGCGAATCGGCCTCGCGAACTCTACGGCTACAGTTTGTAAATTACAATATGGGCCGTCAGGTAATTAGTTAAAACGTAATTAGTGGTGTTTTGTTAATTAGTCGATTATGCATTTTAATTACTTGTGCACGTAATGTCCGCCTCTTCGAGTAGACCAGCTCATGAACTAGAATGGTGCTATCTGCCACAGGCAAGCTTTAAGAATTTTGAAAGTGTTCGCTGAAACACCCTGTATATATATATATATATATATATATATATATATATATATATATATATATATATATATATATATAAACACCGGGTGTCTCAGTTAACTTAGACGAAGATTGCAAAAAAGACCAAGAGCTCTAGGTAAATCGTACCGACTGCATAGTAGCGAGTCATGTGTACTTACAGCCGGTATTTTTTCATCACGAAATATTAATTAATTAATTGCTTTTGATTAATGACCTCTTTAATTATTGCTTGAATCGCAAACACGTAAATTACAAAGTTGTAGGGCACGTCAAAAAAGCTCCGAATCAAGCATTTACTTCGTGCTGAAGCGTGCCTGGTTGTTTTTTCTAAAAAAAAACAAAAAAAAACAAAGCCCGCGAAATATGAAATAGATGCGAGCTCGCGCGCCGCTAATGTCCTCCCCCCCGTTAACTTAACGGGTGGACAATCGTAATAACGTGAATAAAACTCGACAGCAATAATTTGATCGCATTACTATGTGATAACTGACGTAACCTGTATCTGGCAAAACAGAAATCACAGGTCCACTGAGTGACCCTGTGTAACTTTTGAGTTCATTTAAGTATTATTCGCGGTGACAGGTATTCTCAAACAAACAAGTATGCGTAAGTTCGCGAGATTTAACCAGCGCACATCGAATTAGTCCCCTATGGGTGTTTGTCTTTCTGTACCCTTAAAACCACCCAGAAATGGAAGTTACTGTGCAGAAACACCCTAGTCGCAGTCAGACTTCGCAGCATTACACCCTGGTGACGTCAGATTACGATAGGTGTAATTATGACGTTACCCCTCTGGAGAAGGGATAATTACAGTTGCAGAGTAGTCTTTCTCTCCCTTCTAATAAAATATCTGACCGAACATTCGCTAAATGTACAAAATGAACAGCAAAATACTTTCAGTCGAAATCTGCATCGACGCCAAGGTGCTGAGCATGAAATCATCACTATATAACATCGCACACTACGTGGCACATGACAACAAGCGCCGCAACCATTACAGCTGCACGTCATAACATCTTAGCAATCAATATTTATAGCCGTAGTTTACAGGGTACCGATGGGAACGATGAGCGCATCTGGGCTTTGCGCAAACACCGGTTATCTGCGCACATTTCGGAAAGCTATTGTGCGAACCGTCGCGTATGTGTGAACGACATATAACCGTTAAGCTGATATAAAGATAGAGATCGAGAGTCTCAGATAAATAATGTAACGTCGTCATGACATCATTGTTTGCATTGCAGTACAATGTAACATCGTCGATGACCATCCCCCCCCCCCCCCCCCCCCCCCCCAGTGTTACTGCATTACCAAAATAAAACACCAGTGCATTCTTACACCCCTGTAAGGCATAACCTACCAAAACACGCCCTTCGTGCACCCTGGAAATAGTCTAAGGGTGCAGCATGGGTGTTTTCGTCAGACTTACACTCTTTGTTTAAAAAGTGTCAATCTAATAGTGTGTCAAGGGCGTTTTGTGTGGCATGATGCACCATTAAAAAAAGTTTGCAGCATTTGGGGCTTATTTTGTCCCACAACGATAATCAGCATCTGTCTTGCCCACCGTTCCTTTCTTTAACGCTGCTACTACTACTACTACTACTACTACTACTACTACTACTACTACTACTACTACTACTACTACTACTACTACTACTACTACTACTACTACTACTACTACTACTACTACTTCCGAGTCACCAACGGCATGCGCGTTATCAGCGTGACGTAGCATTTTCGACAGGAAAATAGCGAGCGCTGAGTTTTAGATGGCTCATGGGTCGAAAAATCTTACGACCATCCGGCGCTATATGGCACCAAAATTCAAGTGCCGTCTCAATTAAATCCCGGGGTTTTTACGTGCCGAAACCACCATCTGATTATGAGGCACGCCGTAGTGAGGGACTCAGGATTAATTTTGACCACCTGGGTTTCTTTAACGTGCACCTAAATCTAAGTACACGGGTGTTTTCTGCATTTCGCCCCCATCGAAATGCGGCCGCCGTGGCCGCGATTCGATCCCGCGACCTCGTGCTTGGCAGTCCAACTTCAAGTGACGTCTCAGGTAACGTCTTAGAAACATTAAAGAAACTGTTATCGTGAGTAGAAGCAAGTTCGAAATGACTATGGAAGCTACGAACATAGCCACATTTGGTGACGCATACGTCAGTAAGCCATCAATTTCTCTATCAAAAAGGAAGCTCGATCACCTCTGTTCGCGTTGAACGGACACCCATCTAAATAATCAGTGTGTCCACAAAAGTGTCTACGTGTGGTTTTCCCCGGTTTTGTTCATATTGTTACGGGAAGGAAGAAACGTACTGGTTTTACAGACGGGTTTTAATGGCTACGCAGAGAAGCGAAAACCCAGAATCTTCTTTGTCGTCTCCCAGGGCACCAACCATGTCCTCTTCTTTCCACCTTACGCACTGTGACATTACCCCCGTCAGAAGAAGCACCTTACTGGTGCGACTCACTGGTTCCAGAAAGGAACGGTTTGAGGCGGCTGACGTGGACGACGTCAGATAGAGGTGAAGGCACGGTAGCATCCAGTGGAGACACTTCATATGTGACAGGCGTCACCTGGCGGAGGATGCGATAAGGGCCGTAGTATCGCGAAAGGAGTTTCTCCGAAAGACCGACACGTCGAGATGGAGACCAAACTAGCACAAGAGCACCTGGTTCGTATTCGACATCGCGGTGGCGCTGATCGTAACGGCACTTCTGACGTGTTTGGGAAGCAGAGAGACGAAGACGGGCAATCTGGCGTGCCTGGGTCGCTGTGGTTATGACATCACGAGCGTACTCCGTCGGCGAGTCGAGTGTGGTCGAAAGAAGAGTCTCGAAAGGCAAGGTCGGTTCACGGCCATATAGAAGGTAAAAGGGCGAATAACCAGCTGTGTCGTGGCGCGAGGAATTGTACGCAAACGTGACAAATGGTAAAGCAGTGTCCCAGTCGCGATGATCGGAGGAAACATACATCGCGAGCATGTCAGTTATTGTCCGGTTCAGGCGTTCAGTAAGACCGTTAGTTTGAGGATGGTAGGCTGTAGTAAGCTTGTGTTTAGTAGCACAGGATCGAAGTAAGTCGTCGATGACTTTGGCAAGAAAGTATCGCCCGCGATCGGTGAGAAGTTGACGAGGTGCGCCGTGGTGTAAGATAACGTCGTGAAGCAAGAAGTCAGCGACGTCTGTAGCGCAACTGGTGGGAAGGGCTCTTGTAATGGCATAGCGGGTGGTATAGTCCGTAGCGACGGCAATCCACTTATTTCCGTCGTTTGATATAGGGAATGGTCCGAGAAGAACAACGCCAACGCGAAAAAAAGGGTCGGTCGGTATATCCAGAGGCTGCAGCAGACCAGCGGGATGTACAGCAGGTCGTTTTCGGCGTTGACACGACTCACACGCGGCGACATAGCGACGGACGGAGCGGTTGAGACGGGGCCAGAAAAATCGTCGCCGAATTCGGTCATAGGTCCGAGAGACGCCAAGGTGTCCAGCAGTGGGAACGTCGTGCAGTTGCTGGAGTACAGTCTGCTGAAGATGAGACGGAATGACGATTAGCAGCTCGGGCCCGTCTGGGTGCATGTTGCGGCGATACAGGGTGTCATTTTGTAGTACGAACATGTGAAGGGATGGGTCAGACGGGTCAGAGAGCAGGCGTTCGATAAGCTGCCGTAACGATTCATCGCGTCGCTGTTCAGCCCCTATGTCTTTCAAGGCGGAAAGCGAGAGGACGCAGATCGGTGCGGCATCCACTAAATCGTTCGGTGCATCGACGGGGTGACGAGACAGGCAGTTGGCGTCCTGATGTAAACGACCCGACTTGTAGACTACAGTGTATGTGTATTCCTGAAGGCGTAGGGCCCAGCGACCGAGGCGTCCGGTGGGATCCTTGAGGGAAGAAAGCCAACAAAGGGCGTGGTGATCGGTTATAACCGTAAATGGTCGACCATATATGTAAGGTCGGAACTTGCCCACAGCCCAAACGAGGGCGAGACATTCCCGCTCAGTAATCGAATAATTGCGCTCAGACGGGGAGAGAAGGCGGCTGGCGTAGGCGATAACGCGGTTGTGCCCACGTTGGCGTTGGGCTAAAATTGCGCCGATGCCGTATCCACTGGCGTCAGTGCGAATTTCTGTCGGAGCAGAAGCGTCAAAATGGGCGAGAACAGGTGGTGTGGTGAGTAGCGTGATGAGGCGCGAGAAAGAAGTCGCTTGTTCAGAGCCCCAGCAGAAAGGAACATCTTTCTTGAGGAGGTCAGTCAGGGGACGAGCAACATGCGCGAAATTTTGCACAAACCGACGGAAGTAAGAACAAAGACCGATAAAGCTGCGAACATCTTTGGCAGAGGTCGGTACAGGGAAATTCTGCACTGCACGAACTTTAGCGGGATCGGGGCGAATGCCTGACGAATCGACGAGATGTCCGAGCATGGTTATTTGGCGGTGACCGAAGTGGCACTTGGACGAGTTGAGCTGCAGGCCAGCGGCGCGAAAAACGGAAAGCACAGATGAAAGTCGTTCAAGATGGGCCGCAAAAGTTGGAGAGAATACGATGACGTCATCCAAGTAACACAAGCAGATGGACCATTTCAATCCACGCAAGAGCATGTCCATCATACGTTCAAAGGTCGCCGGGGCATTGCACAAGCCGAAAGGCATTACCCTAAACTGATAGAGGCCGTCAGGTGTAACGAATGCGGTCTTCTCACGGTCCATTTCATCCACGGCAATTTGCCAATATCCGGAGCGAAGGTCTATTGATGAAAAATAAGTGGCACCGTGAAGACAGTCCAGAGCATCGTCGATCCGTGGAAGCGGGTAGACATCTTTCTTGGTGATCTGGTTTAGATGACGATAGTCCACGCAGAATCGCCAGCTGTTGTCCTTCTTTTTGACGAGCACAACAGGGGAAGCCCACGGACTGGAAGAGTGTTCAATAATCCCTTTGGCAAGCATTTTGTCAACTTCGCTCTGGATAACTTGTCGCTCAGAGGGCGACACCCGGTATGGGCGTCGGCGAACAGGTGCCGCATCGCCGGTATTTATACGATGCTTCACAACCGTAGTTTGACCCAAAGAGCGATCGTTCAGGTCGAAAATGTCGGCGAAGGACTCGAGGAGGTCATGGAGCTCTGCGGCGGATTGGGGGTCGAGGTCCGGCGCAATCATCTTTGCAATGTCGTCGGCCGGGGCAGATGCAGAAGGCGCAGAACGAGCACTGGTCGAAGATGTCGCAAGAGATAGTGCTGAAATATAGCACTCGCGGGACGGTGACAACGTGGCAAGTGACATCCCTCGAGGAAGTACCTGAGGGCACTGGCCGAAATTGAGGATGGGAAGACAGGTCTGATTGGCCGCTACAGAAATGACGGTGTGTGGGAAGGAGACATTGTGGGAAAGCAGGACTGAAGTCGCGGAAGTGAGGACATAGTCTCCGTCTGGAACAGGTGGAGAGGCGAAAACGGTGATGCAGGTTGCTGCTTGAGGAAGAAGACGAATAAAATCCGCAGAACAAAGCTGAGTTGGGGCTTGAGCAGGAAGGTCAATGGAAAGGGGTAGGTCAAGTTGGACAACACCGGCTGAACAGTCAATCAGAGCAGAATGGGTGGTCAAAAAGTCGAGGCCGAGGATCACATCGTGGGGGCAGCGTTCGAGCACACTAAACAAAACGGACGTGTGGCGTCCGGCGACACTGACACGTGCAGCACACATTCCGAGCACAGCCGGAGTTCCACCGTCGGCGACCTGTAGCAGTCGAGTCGGAGCAGGAGTAAGGACTTTCTTCAGGCGCGTTCGAAGGTCAGCACTCATGATGGAAACTTGCGCTCCAGTGTCGATGAGTGCTGTAACAGGCAAACCATCCACATCCACGTCCAAAAGGTTCCGATCAGTAGGCAGGGTCAACAGAGGAATTTCAGGCCGGGGTGCTAGAGCAGCGTCACCTCCCGGAGCTGCCCCAGTCAGTTTCCCGTCGGAGAGCGGCGACGGTAAGCAGGGGACGGGGAACGACGCAGCTGGGGTGAACGGGAGCGGCTACTGTGCGGTGATGATGAGCGGTTAGTCGCAGTGACTCGGGCGTTGTCAGGTGCATCTTCGAACTCGGTGGGGGGCGCAGGCGGGCGAGGATTCAGTGGGGAGCGGCGGTAGGCGGGAAAGCTTGGTCGAGAGAGGGCCGGCCAGGAACTTCGGCAATGGCGAGAGATGTGGCCCACACGTCCACAATAGAAGCAGATGGGTCGGTCATCATGTGTGCGCCATTCGGCCGGGTTGCGATAGCTCGGGTAAGGACCGCTCTGGTTCCGGTAAACAGGGGCAGAGGCAGCAGACGAAGCGAAGTCAGGACGGTTGGCGGAGCAGATGGATTGCAGACCCACATTGGAAAGTTCTTGGCGAACGACCGATTGAATGAGGGACACGAGCGGCCGGGAATCGTCAAAGCACTGCGTCACTTGTGTGGCAGGAGACGCTGCTTCAATTTCTCGCCGGACTATACGTACGACGTTCTCGGAGGGAGTGGGCTCACGCGGAAGACAAAGGTCTTCACACGTCGATGAAGCAGCGGTGTTGGGTAGGCGCGTGAACTGCTGAACTATGCGGCGACTTTTCGCTTCTTCAAAGCGGCGACATTCGTTAATGATCTCATTGACTGTGTTGATATTCTTATACACGAGAAGGTTAAACGCGTCGTCCGCTATGCCTTTTAAAACGTGACTGACCTTGTCTGCCTCTGTCATGTTCTTATCCACCTTGCGGCAAAGAGCCAAAACGTCCTGGATGTACGCCACGTAAGATTCAGTGGACGTCTGTGCACGGGTCCCAAGGTCCTTCTGAGCAGCACGTTGGCGGCCGATGGGCTTGCCGAACAAATCACGAAGCTTCTGTTTGCATTGCTCCCAACTGGTAATCTCTTCTTCATGTGTCTCGAACCAGACTCGTGCCGTTTTTTTGAGGTAGTATATTACGTTGGCCAGCATAAGCGTGTTATCCCACCTGTTGCTGGCGCAGACCCGTTCGTAATTTGCCAACCAGTCATCGACGTCAACGTTGTCAATCCCAGAAAACATGCCAGGGTCGCGGGGCTGGGTTAGGATGACCGTCGGTGGCGTCGACGGGGCCGCGGTTGAAGTCTCCCCTTCGGATGACATGGCAGCCAGGTTACGTCCGCTGCGGAGCTCCGTCTTGCGCAAGTGAGTACCCCGCACCTCCACCAATAATGTTACGGGAAGGAAGAAACGTACTGGTTTTACAGACGGGTTTTAATGGCTACGCAGAGAAGCGAAAACCCAGAATCTTCTTTGTCGTCTCCCAGGGAACCAACCATGTCCTCTTCTTTCCACCTTACGCACTGTGACAATATTTTCCGAGCAATTTACACGTGTATTATGACGCGTACGCGTTTTGATGAGTATAAGTACGCCTGCGAGAACCAGAAACAAATATGTTAATGAAAGCTATAGTGCTGTGTGTTTGTCTAATGTGCCTTTCCGTGTCCCTCTCATTCTGTCTGCGCTACAAGAAAGTAGACGAACGAAGAAGAAAGAGAGAGCCACGACCTTTATAACGTGCCATTAACCAACCAGAACCAGTGGCGATGTCTAGGCGACCGAAAAACAGAACAAGTAAAGAGAGAGCAAGTAATAGGAAGTAACAACGCATTCGAATGAGAATGTCAGAGTAATTTAATGAATGTCTCGTGAGCGCGCAGACTTTCGGCCTTTATCCCCTTTAGCGTATGCTAAAGTGACTATCAACTTTTGTTGGGGGACAAGATAAGCCCCAGAGGGTGCAAACTTTTTTAAGAGTGTGCATCTAGGGGTGTGAATCACTTTTAATGTGGCATGAGTGCACCATTAAAAAGTTGTATTAGTGGCTGTCGAAAGAGGAAAATACAGAGTGAGTATGTAACAATAAAGTCTTCTGTTCTTCGAGGGCAGTTTGCTTAGCTCAAGGAAAGTCACCCATAACTCAGCTATTGCAAAATGAGCGTGAATTCCAGAAAGTGAAATAAAAAACATAGCAAAGTGAAGGAGGGCAACTGCCCACATCAGCCTACTCCTCGCATAACGAGGCGTCAGTACCAATTACGTGGTTTGCTTGTAAATGTTTGAGGTTGTTTTGCAACTCATGTACGTGAGCAGGGGCAATGGTTTTGTTGGGGGGGTTTGGGGTTTGGGTTTTGTTGGGGAGCAGGGGGGGGGGGGGGGGGGGGGTTGTTGACGCATTTGAATTTGACCAGGGACGGAGCGGTAGAGATGGTGGGGCTAACTGCATATGAACACAGAAATACTTCCCGTTTGCTACGCCACTGTTCTGTGTCCATCGTTACAACCTCACTTCTGTTTCCGTCATGACAACTATATCATAGCAACTGCACTGAGCAACTTTATCTTAGCAGGCTTGGCAATTTTATGCCATAGCCTCACTGATGATACTCACCAATGCCCCTGCGTCGACCAAGACGTGAGACATACAGCGTTGATATCCGCATCGGCGTAAAGAGTGTTGCATCACATTCATGTATAGGTATTCAGCGCAGAATCATTCCTTCCGCACGACATGTATCTCTTGCGGGCTTCTTTTTTTTTTTTTTTTCACCATGCAAGTAAATGCTGTGCTCGTCTCGTCCGGTCTAAGTTGCGCTCGTGTCTCTTTATTCCCATGCGCTCTGGCTTCGCTTTATTGTCGCCTAAGTGAACATAACGATGGTGAGGTGACTCATCGACGTTCGAGCAAGGAGCTCTGATGTCTTGAGAAACCGGCTTGGATATATCTTTCCTGTATCCTTTGTTCATTATATGCGTGACCAGCAGTAGGAATAATATACCGGCAAAGCTTGGATGGATGAGGGGAAGAATATTCGGTTCTCAAGAAATAATAAAAGATAAAACTTCTGAATGTTTTTTTTTTTCGGTTGCCTCAACTTTCACACGGCGGCTCTGTATTGGGTGATTTTTTACCCTACTGATTTCACGTGTCGTTCAAGTGGCGAGAACCGGCAAGCCAAACTAATCTTTTGATGCTTGAATGGTCGAAGTTTTGGATCAGTTCTAAATGTTTAAGTCATCGATGTCACATGAGTTATAGCGGCAGGCAGACGCTATCGCAGTTGTCCGGAGCCATATGCCGTGTGATCTACTTTAATGAAAACAGGTTTTTTTTTAATGGATCTACCGATGGGGCGATGATGCTTTCTTCCCTATTGGTTCTTTCATCATGGCGGACAGTAGAAGGTCGAATAGCCGTCGCAGTCCCGCCGTTCGCTAGTTAATAAAGATTGGTTAATTAACTTTATGATTGCTGGTTTAATTCCCACTTTGCAATGGCAGTGTTGGAAGAGAACACCGCAGGAGGCTAAAGCAAATTAGACGGTTTTAAAAGCGCCATTGGTTGTTGAGATATTTATCGACAAAAATGTACCTCTTATCGCTCCGATAACAACGCTGGAAGCACCGACCACGTTATCTCAACGAGCGTCATGGCGTCGAGCAGCTCACTGCGATGCTCTGCCGACGCATCCGCCTTCGCGCGTTGGTACTGCAAGAGATGATAGGTGGCCGAGACATCATCTTCTTGCGGTAAGATGATAATAGGCAAGCACAGGCGGTCAGCCCGTTGACGTATGGAGAAACAAAACGAGGCGTAAGCGTCACGTGGACGATCTTCGTAAAATAAACCGGTAAACAATATGTTAATTAGCCAATCTCGGTTAATCGGCGAATGGACTGTGATGCCTACTTCACCATTAAGTGTCCGTCATGCTAAAATAGCGAATAGTGAAGAAAGCATCATCGCATCAATTAAATCGTATTTTTAAAAATTCGGCAGAACCCATCTAGCGGCGCCATCTCGCGGCGCCACCACGAAGCCTGCGCGTGGCCTCCGAAATGCATGGCGCGCCGGAGCGTGCGAACGCTGAGGAACGCGTCATGCGGCAGCCGGGCTCCTCCTCTCGGGCTTCTTCACAAACACGCGCTGCCGAGAAGTCCGCGTGTGGCCTCTGAGACGATAATCGTGGCGCGCCAGTGCCTGCCAACACTGAGAATTGCTCCCTCGCTTGCCGCACAATGAGCGAAACGCACTCAGTGACCCAATTAAGTTGGCACCAAAGAGGTTCGTTGAAGAGCGGCACATATGTATCACGTACACGTTGCCACATAATCAATGGGCCTCTTCGATTATCCGTCCCGGACACACACACACACACACACACACACACACACACACACACACACACACACACACACACACACACACACACACACACACACACACCACACACACACACACACACACACACACACACACACACACACGCACACGCACACGCACACACACACGCACACACACACACACACACACACACACACACACAGTAAAGTACAGTACAGTACAGTGAATTGTACTTGCCACTTTAGGAGATTTGAAGAATGGCAGGCTGTCGTAAATTCGCTTTAGGTTGCGGACTGCGCCAGCGCCACCTAGAGGTAGCACATTGCATGGGCAGCATGGATTCGAAATCTGTTGCTTATGAGCGCATGGAGCGCGCATAAGCTACGACCACCATGCGTGGACTTATCGTGGCGTCAGCGAGGGCCGGTATTTTGTAGCAATGCCTTTCGGATGCTAATGGTTTATCGCGCTTGGTCAGTGGTCAGAGCCACGGTCCACTCACGTTATCAACGGAATCAGCGAGCCGTGAGCGGTGGATGATAAAATTAGTATAGAATAAAGCATAACGCGTCGCTATAAAATACCGGCCCTGTACATTTCCTCGTGAGCGATGGCGAACAAATCGGCCACTCGACACACTCGATCCAGGTAAGTTTGATTTACACTGTACACGCCCCGTTAGCAATGTACACTCTTACGACATTATTTGACAAAAAAAAACATTTGGGGAACGCTTAAGCTTCGCCTTTAAGAGTGGAACGCGATAGCATTCAAAGATTCCTGAATGCTTGTCAGGCTTCCCGGCAACTGCAGCTTTCTTTTTTCTCCACCTTCGCTTCTGCGCGCCGTTGCCGTTTTACGCCCTAGAGTTACCGTATGTGCTCCGCTTGGGAGATATACAGTGACTCTATATTACGTTCTACTCTGCATGCGAATTAACAGTTGATCGCTGGTTCCAAACGGGAGCGCACATTCGATCCGATTTTCTCACTATTTTGGTTCACGGAGTAGCGCGGTCACTCTTCATATAATTCTGTTGGAGAGGATGAGGTGTTAAATGCTAGCTGCAGGCGGATCTATAGCCTTGCAAAAATGCTGCCTGCAATTGGCTCGCGCAGTGGGGACACTCGACTCTCTTGCGCCCCCTTATGCGGTTGACCCCGCATGGTTCTTGCATCTCGCGTATTCCGGCTTGCCCGCGTATATAGCTAAGCGTCACCGGCAGTCGGTGTATATAGTTGCAGAATGGATACGAGGGACAAGTACGAGAATTTCACGCTCGCGTGTGTGCTCAGTTGTGGGCCCTTGCAGCGCACAAGGCTTGGAACGTTGACGCTATGTACTTTGCAAAAACTTGCAGCAAAGGACTTATTATCGCTAGTCACTCGCTTACTCTGTCTAACATCACGAAATGTTCAGCTTCGAATATTCGTGTGCTGCCGATGTAGTCCGTCACCCATGTCTCGGCGCATTGATTCAATAGTGCGACCATTCACTTATTCTTGATAGGTGGGCGTCATAGTGGGCGTAAGTTTGTGTGTGGAGGAGGAGGAGAGGAAAAAGAAGAAAGGAAAGGCAGGGAGGTCAACCAGACGCACGTCCGGTTTGCTACCCAAGTTTGTGTGTGAGTTCGAGGTAATTGTGTGTAGATAACGTGTAAGAAACTGACTATGCCAGGAAGCGTCACTGTACGTACTCTCTTTGTTCACTCTATAGCTCTAACGAGCGGTATACTTCCTCTTGCCGATATTCCGGAGTTGAAGTATTGCATTTGGCTCGTGAATGTTTCCAATATCCTGTCCTACGCATTCTGTACTTTTCCTTCATTCAGAGTCACATATCTTATTGTATTGATTCATGGGGAAACACTTTTATAACTTACCTTGATCCTGTATTCCGTCTGCAAAAACGCGCATTAAGAATTATCACTTATTCTAGGTGTACACAATCCAGTACGTACTTGTATAGCTCATTGCATGTGTTGCCAGTGCATGCATTGTATGAATTGAAAATTGCTGAGGTCATTCATAGTATTATCGAAACCAATGATCTACTTCCAATTACACTGTTTAAAATCCCGCTACGAAATACAAGAGCTGCAACTAATAAGTGTTTTAATCTGCCTTCATGTCATAATTTGTACAGGAAAAGGCTCGTGAAATTTAACGGCGCACTTATTTGGAACTCTCTGCCAATACATATAAAAGAAGCCCGTAACTTCAGGTCTGCTGTGAGAAAATACTTTTTTGGAAAATTCTGTTGATATAAGTACATTTCTTTATATTTACGTTCCTGCCTAAGTTGTGCATGTCAATTGCTTAAGTTGTGCATGTCAATTTCATTGTTATGTATTTGTTTTGTTTGCTCGCGTGCGTGAAGGATAAAAGAACACTGAAATTATATTGCCTTAGTGTATGAGTTATGTATGTTAATATTATTATTATGTATTATGTCTGCTGTTTCTGTTTGCTCGCGTGCTGCGTTTTATACCCTAAGTTGTCTGTGGACCCGGCACTAGCCAATGGCTATGGGTCCAGTAATGCTTTTGTATTTTGTACAGTATGTTGTAAATAAAGAATGAATGAATAAATGAAAAAAATGCGCGTGGTGCGAGGGTAGCCCCACTTTACATCGCGCATCATAGGGCTGCACACAAAAGCCACAGACACTTAACACACAGTTAAGCATAAAGAAAATCCTAAACCCGGACTTATGGATCAGGTCTGGCGGGCGGCTAAAGCCAGCGGGACCCTGGACTAGAGGACTCCGACCATCTACTCCCCAGACCCTCTTTCCTTGTTCACCAATAAAGTTTCTATCTATCTATCTATCTATCTATCTATCTATCTATCTATCTATCTATCTATCTATCTATCTATCTATCTATCTATCTATCTATCTATCTATCTATCTATCATCTGTCGTCTAGTCCACTTAATTAAAGCGGCATGCAGTGTCTGTCTTCCATTGCCAATAGAAGGGCTGCATGCAGACGCGGATACGTTCTATGGTCAAGTTGCCGTCACGAACGCTGATCGAGGCACTACCCATCGCGCCGATAGGGAAGCAGTATAAGCACGTGCGGCCTTCGTAAAAGTGACACTAAACCTCGAGTGCGCGACACACAGCGAAGCTGTGTCACGCAATGTTGGTGCACTAGCTGTGAAGACCACTAAGAACCAAAGCGGTATAGCTAAGACAGCCCGACTCTGTTGGGAATCGGTTACGGCGTCGCGGGGCGCCTCGGACGACTGCAGCCAGCAGGACGTCGTCGTCGGGCGGCGGTTCGAGACGATCGAGGTCTGGCACCGACACTCTCCTCTGACCTCGGCCTTCGCTCTGGCGGCACGAATAACACCCCAGCGGAGGAGAAGCTCCGCTTACTTTCGCGTCCGTTCGAGCAAGTATATTCTAGGTCACTCCGCGTAGCGCAAGGTCGACGACGGTTGTGCCATTTGGGCTCCCAACGCTCTCGCTCCGAATTGCGTGTCTCGAAGGAGCGAATTGGGAGTGACGGTGACGCTCGCTCTCTCTCATGGGTGTCGCCCGGCCACGATGAATCGCGCACGTCATCCACGAAGCACTCCAGAAATGTGCGGCGTTGTCGGCTGCCAAGAGAAGGGAAAGGGCGAGGCTGCCCTGCGTAGTACAAAGAAAGAAAGAAAGAAAGAAAGAAAGAAAGAAAGAAAGAAAGAAAGAAAGAAAGAAAGAAAGAAAGAAAGAAAGAAAGAAAGAAAGAAAGCGCATTGAAGAAGGAGAGAAAGTGGTGATTCTTGGCGGGGCTTTGTTAAGGGGGTGGTGGCACAATGCCAGGGAGATCGCTGGAGGGCGCGAGGGTGGGGCCCTTATGTAACGACGTCGGAGGCTCGTTTTTCTAGTGAGACGGTGAGATGCGCATGGCGTTTGATGCCCAGAGGATCTGGGCGGCGCAACTCAGGAATCTGCACTCGATTTTTCGTTCTTGTCAACTTCGTTCGCCTCATAATCGCTGTATATAAACGTCAAGTCATGAAAATTAGTCCGGCTACAGCAGCAGGCTGCAGAGACTTCCGAAATGGAGATGCTCATATATAGACTGTCATCGTGACGAAACAGCGCAGACGACAAGGAGGGTGAAACAGACGACACATTGAATATGTCGTTAAACAGACAATTATTTCTCTAAATCTAACGGCAAAATTGCTATAATGGCAACATTGAACATCACGTTCTTTTCGTTCAAGCACAAATAGAAACAATGCGTCGTCTGTTTCACTTGCCCTGTCGTCTGCGCTGTTTCGCCGCAATGTATACCAACTAGCCCAGCTTAGAACCCTTATACATGTATAGACTTTCAGAGGAGACAACCGCTATACTTTGCCACACTATGGACAAGATTTGCTTAAAAGTGTCAAGTCTAAAAGTCCGTTAGCTGTCTCTGCAGTTTACGCTTCTTGCTTTTCTGAGGCAGTGGAGATGTTTCTGAATGCTGCCTGCAGCTACGAACGGCCGGATCGCGTCACTTGCTTTATGTGACTGACGTGAAGGCATTTCTATGACCAAATATCCAGTCAAAAAACAATCCTTAGCTTGCAATTAATTCGTTTAGGGCCCCGCATTGCGAATGTGGCATTGAATTCAATCAGGGATATAAGATCTGTCTGCCAGAAGTCCTAACTATAAAGCACCAGTTTCGAGGTGAGCGTCAACTAAATGAATTATGAGTTCAATTACTGCTCAGCTTCAATTTCGCAATTGGGACATGCGCCCAAAAGTGGATAATAAAAAGTTCATTAGTGAACACTAGTTAATTAGCTCACAGCGCACTGTGATTTATCACGTAATTACCTCCTGGCACCTAAAGTGCAAGCCCATTTTGGAATGACGATTACCAAAGACGCAGAAAAAAATCCGTTCGGAAAAAAAAAGAACTAGCTTTTGTAAAATTGCTCAGGTTAAAATTAAGTATGAGGCGTCAACATTGGAGTGAATGAAAAATAAATAAAAATAACAGAGGAGGATGGGCAACAGCTGACGTAGCCAGAAATATCCGTTCCCGTAACATATGATGTTTCCACATCTCACAGCTGCGAGATGTCAAGTCTCTGCCAACTAATTTATCAACAAAATCTGTCAACAAACAACAAAATCTGCCAACAATTTATCAACAAACAAAACACAGCCTCCGAGATCAGTCAGCGCACGCGGATACTGCGCAGTCCTCGATCTCAGAGGCCGTGTCCGAATAAACCTATAGTTTCTGATTAACGAGGCTTGGGGCTCTTGGCCTTTACTTTCTCATTAATTAGAGGAGCTACTACATACTAATCTACCTCTGAGTACATTCTTACTGGCCAGACAACCGTATGAATTACAAAGACGAAAGCGAGGGTAAAGCCCCGCCGTTGCGAAACAACATGTATTAGCCCTATAATTTATCAACAAGACAGGCGCATACCGGCTGCTTCAACAGCAGCCCACACATATCGAAGTGTGCACTGTTCAAAAACCAACGGCGCACGCAATCTGATTGTATCGCGAGATTCGCGATCCACAAATACGGATTGTGACCAACGTTCTGTATAAACGTTAATTGGTTGCGGTCATGCTCGTCAAGCTTGTGACCCCCAACCAACGCAATTGCACCTTACTCCCTGATCTAATTGAGCCATCGGCATGTCGTTATACTTTCGTGTTGGAACAAGACGACCACAATCAGGCTGAGTCATTTCACTGTTCTGACGGACGAGATATATTAATGGAGGCGCATTTATTTGAAGTCTGTAAGAATACAAAGTCATTTTACCTTGCCAGAAAACAAGCCCAACGTAAGTTTGGCTCGCCGCCTGCCCCGCTTGAACTTTACTCAGTACATGTCTACGTATCTGTGGGAAAACAAACACTAAGAATAATAACACAACAGTAACATAGTGAATAAAATAACGAATATTGCTTCTTACGCTATACATAGGACAAAGTAAGTGATATATATACGTTCACATTTCGTGCTGCTCGCGTCTCTGTTCCGAAATGCCAATCACCAGTCTTATACAGGCGTGCCAAACACAAATATCAAAATAATAACGGTAATGAACTAATTATATATCCAATCGCCCTACGCAAGAGGTATACACAGGGCCCGACAGCTAGGCGTCGACGAAGAGCATTTCGTCGACTTCGATGCACAGCCTCCGCCTCTTCTGCTGCTTCGACGGAGTCGGCGGGGTCGCCGGAACCATAACAACCAGGTCGCTGCCGGGGCCTTCGTCGCGGCATTCGTCTTCGTGGTCCCGGTCCGAATCGCTGACGACGACGTCCGCACCGACGTCGACGGTGGGTCGCCGAGCAGCGCCGTCTTTCGCGGGGGTCGGTTCGCCACGCCGTCCCGCCGACTTTTTTATGATGTCGCTGACCCTCAGAGGGGTTCTCGCCGCATTCGGCCCCCCACAGGTCTCGGCAGAGGACGCGGCAGCAGCGATACGTTCGGGGTCGCCGACGGCGACCAAGTCGCGCGCACTCTGAGCCCTGTGGGTCGAATCCACGGTTTCGTCGCTGACGGGTTCTCGATTGTCGCCGGCCCGCACTGCTCGAATCGAAATCTTCTCGGGACCAATTAATGACGACGCGGGGACGCCGGCGCGACGCCCTTCGGAGGCGTTGCCGGGCGCTGCCTCGACGGACTGGCGGCCCGGACCCCGAGCCGTACCGTAGGCTCGCACGGTGGCTTCCTTGGCATCCTCGCGCCAGAATCTGCCGAAGTCCTCCGGCCACGTCTTCTGCTTAGCGCTGTTTCCGGCGCGTTCCTGCGCTGGGCTCTCGGCGGACCCTGCGTTGGAGTCCTTGGCGGCCGTCGTCCTCTGCCACGGCGGAGAAGGCGACGCGACACCAGGCTGTTCCTCCGCCGGAAGAGGATCGCCTTGGCGACGGGCGAGCTCGGTCCGCGCTCGCTCCAGTTCCTGCTGCAGCGCGGCACACTGTTGCCGGCAGGCGTCGTGGCCCGAGGTCTGGAGCCGCTGCAGGCGTCCCTCGAGTCTCGCGACCTGTTCGTCGCGCTCCAGCTTGGTTGCGATGAGCTGGCAGCGGTACTCCTGTTCCTTCGCCTGCGGACGCAGAATATAATCGAAGGGCAGAATAAGTATGCCACAAAGAGAGAGAGAGAGAGATAGTAGGCGAAATAGAGAGCGAATGAACGAACGTTTTTCTTGCCGAGTCCGACCACCGACCAACCACGAAAACGGCCTAAAGAGCTAAATAAGACTACAGTCAAACCCGTATATATCGAATATGAAAGGGATCACGAAAAAAAGTTCGATATATAGGTAATTCAATAATAAAATACAAATTTTATACAAAAATTTTCAGGGGGATTTTACAGCTGTTCGCTATACACAATAATTCGTTATATGCGGGTTCGATATATCCGGGTTCGACTGTGTTCGCTTTCATAATTCAAAAGCTTCACTCGTTCACGCTATGCCCCATACACGCGTACAAACCTCGAGTCGCTCGCGGCACTCCTTGAGCTCGGCGGCGAGCAGCGCGTTCTCGGCGCCCCGGGCCTCGACCTCCTCGCGCAGACTGGCGCACGCGGCGGCCTCGGCGTCCAGCTTGCGCTGTGCCTCGCGCCGCCCCCGACCCTCGGCGTCCAGCTGGCGTCGCAGCTCGGCCTGCCTCGCCTCGTGCTCGAGCGAGCCGGCGTACAGCGAGGCCCGGGCGTCGTCCAGGTCCTCGCGCAGGGCCTCGTGCTCGGCGCGCAGCCGCTTGAGCCGCACGGCCGCGTCGGCGAGCTCGGCGAGCGCCTGCTTGAGCGCGCCGTTCTCGCGCCGCAGCAGCTTCTCGTTGTCCTCGGAGAGCCGCTCGTGCATGCCCAGGTGCACGAGCTCGTCGCGCTGACGCTGGTGCTCGAACCGCAGCTGGCTGTACGCCTGGCGCCACTGCTGCACCAGCTGCCGCACCTGCAGGAGATGCGAATGAGCGCAACAAGGTGTCTGTGCAGCGGCAGTGCATGGGTGCATGGAGGAAAGGAAACAATTTCGAGGACGCTTAAGCTTCGCCTTCAAGAGTGGAACGCGATATCATTAAAAGATTCCTAGCTGCTTATCAGGCTTTTTTCTCGTATATTCAAATTACAATACGACGCTATCACGTCCGTAGGTTGTGGCTAACTTTACGATTTTTCTGACGGATTTTACTTTGAGAAATTCAATTTTTGTTTACTAACGCCTTGCGCCACGCGAAGGGCCTGCCCGGTTGGGCTCGTTCGGGATGAAGTGGTTCGGCATGATTATTTCCGCCAACGACGCCGGCTTTTCTGCGACACGGGGCCCTTAACGCTATTGCGCTAAACGTTAGGAGGGAACATCGCGCAACGCGATTGAAGCCAAGCCTGTCGGCCCAACACGTGATAGTCATGTCTGAACGCGCGGCAAATGTTAGGGCACCCGCTCTGCGTGCAGCGCAGCAGCAGGGCCCCCGAACAAGCGCGCATTGATTTCAAAAAAAAAAAAAAAAACACCGGGCACCAAACGTCTCGGCAAATCTCGATTCTTGCACCGTGATCTCGACCTAAGAGGTCACATGTTCTGGGGTATTGCGTGCCAAAAGCACGATCTGATTTCGAGGCACGGCATATAGTGGAGGACTTCGGATTGATTTTGACCACCTGGGATTCTTAAACGTTTACCCAAATCTGAATACATGAGCGTTTTTTGAAGACAAGGTCTTATTAGCTGACGGACGTCACACGGGTTTGGCGTATCTGGGTATCTTGTAACCACTATCAGAAAAAACCGGCCCTTCAGCGCCTCCAGAGCTTCGTAGCGAGTCGCAAGTGGTATCAAAATGTAGATCTCAGTGAGACAACACGCGGCAATTAGCCGCAGAGTTGGTAAAATTAACGTACGGGCGTTATTAGCGCCAATATAGTCAGAAATTAACCACATTGCACGGTACCCCTGTAAAGGGTGCACCGCCGTAGAGGTGGATATGTTGAGGAAAAGCCGCCGTACGGCCCACTTTTTGGAAATGGAGCGAGTTCGCTTGGACTAAGCAGTTCTCGCGCGAGGCAATGGTGTCTGGAAGGCGGCTTCGGCGGTGCCCACAAGAAGGGAGAATCAGCCGCATAGTAGGTAAAATTAACGGTACGGGCTTACGCAATTAGCGCTAATATAGCGGAAAATTAACCACATTGCAACATCATCATCATCAGCTTATATAGTTATGTCCGCTGCAGGACGAAGACCTCTCCCTGCGATCTCCAATTACCCCTGTCTTGCGCTGGCTCGTTCCAGCTTACGCCTGCAAATTTCCTAACTTCTACATCCCACCTAGTTTTCTACCGTCCTCGACTGCGCTTCCCTTCTCTTGGTACCCATTCTGTACCCCTAATGGTCCACCGGTTATCCATCCTGCGCATTACATGGCCTGTCCAGCTCCACTCTTATATCTTAATGTAAATTAGATTATCGTTTATCCGATATTCTAGTCATCCGATCCCGGCCAGGTGGACCGGCCGGGAGGGGCCCACCTGGCCTCTTGGTCAAAAAAAAAAGAACGTTAACCAAGTGCCGTCGCTAAAGAAGACAAGGTCGACATATAATTGCACGCCAAATAGGACATGAATCGACCGAAATGAGTGAACAATTGTAATGAAAAATATAAAGATATATATTCAACATTTAATCATCGTATCATTTGAACCATCATGTACAGCTGTAGCGGAAAAAGATTAGCACCAGTGATCAATCACCCGATCAGATCACGCGATGCTGTTGTGCCCTAGCACGCCGAAAACGAGTGTGCCGGGCACTCCCTCTTTGAAACACGAATCATGTGGCACTTTAGATAACAGTGTGCACGGGAACAAGAGCGCCGCGTACCGCACTTTCCCTGTTCCGCTCATTGGTCACTTGTGCTAATCTTTTTTCGCTGCAGCTGTACGACGACCTTGTCTTCCTTAGCGTCGACACCTGGTTGATCATTTCTCTTTTTTTTTTCACTTCGCTCCCACCGAAATGCGGCCGCTGCAGCAGGGATCGAACGCGCGACCTCGATGTCGGCAGCACAACGACATAGCCACTGAGCTATACCGTCGCGGATCAGCCTTTTCTTTGTCTTTTACTTGGGCTACAATGACTTTCCGAAGTCATTATTACCGTTCACTCAGCGAGCGGTACGTAATGCGGCTATATGCGAACTCATTCCGGAGCGGGAAAAGTTGAGCACGCATGACGAGCACCATAGTCCCAAGAACTATAGTCGGTAGAGCTTAAGAAGTCAGGAGAGGCCCCGCCCAGATGACCGAAGCGCGGCAGCCGATTGCCTTCGCGACTAAAGAAATAGTCCCGCTGACGCGACTCGGCGCAGTTCGAAGCGTGGGCTGCCATGTTCTCCGTCGGTGAGGTCACCGGCCGTCCGGCTCGTGACGTCAGTCCAGAGTACGCGCCCATTGGTTGGTGGAGGCTCGTGTGCATCCGCCTTTGAGGGGCAAATGCCGCCGCCTTCTACAGTTGCCCATGACGAGACGTTGTGCCTGCAATCTCCTTCGTACTTCTTATTGGGCGATGCATTTTTTACGTCTCAAAAATGGACGAGATCTAACTTGATCATATTTTCCATAGCTATGGGAATCGAGAGGGCGATCACGGGGAGGCCAATTAAGGCACTTCGCGGTGACGTGTGCTCGAACGTGTGACTCGCCCACGGAAGGCAGCAAGTGTCCGGCGCATAGCGCTGCCCTCATCTACTGAAGGCGCTCAGCCGTGCTCCCGAATAAGGGTAGCAGAAAATAGCGTCTACTTCGTAACTTCTGAACTACTCGCTGCTATACGGGGTGATCACTTTAAGTTCGGCAGATTTTTTAAACATCGCCGGTAGCAGACAGCATAATTCTAATCCTTGAGCTGGATTATTCAAAGAGGCGGACATTATACTTCCATGAGAAATGAAAACATGTATTCAACTAAGTATCAAAATTCTCTAATTAACTTTTTTAATTAATTAATTTACGGTACATATTGCAGTTCACAAGTTGTAGCTGGTAAGCTTACTGGTTGCTGGGAACGCCGGTTGCGTTCGAAGGTGCATTGCATCCTTCGCCAACATGCCACCTATAAACGAAACCTGACAGAGCAACAGAAAGTGGAGAAAAACGGCGTCGCGCCGAGCAAACACGACTTCGATATGCTGCTCAACGTGCTGCTCAACGTGAGCACCTGCTGCTCCAATCCTACTTCAGTGCCAAAACACCAAAGTGACCGCTTAGAACACATGCGGTTAGCCGTTATATTACACATATGTGTGTTTCGTTTACAAGACATTGCATTTACTCAATAAAATACCCGAATAAAGAGTTCGATTTCACTTTCCATGCACTAAAAAAAAAAACAAAAAAAAAACAGACACGTGTTTCAGAACTCCTTATGCAATTACAGAAAGCTTCGCTGTGTATAGATTCCAACAGGGCACGTTGGACCTGCTGCGTTTTTATTTATTTTTTCACCAATGAAGTGCTGCACAAGAAACCTCAAAGCCGATGCTTCCTCTTCGTATTATTCCCATTAACGCAGACAAAATTGAACACGCGTTTCGCTTATGCATAATACCGGTAGTATTCACATACACTCCACACATAATTGTGCCGTCAGTTTGTAGACATTTATAGAAATGGTGAATCTACACCGCGTATTCCTTGCTCGCACTCAGCCTTGTGACTCTCTTACCTGGTTCACGTCCGTATTGCTGACGAGGGACGAGGCGCTCTCAGTGCCCTTGTTAGCCATATCGCTGTCATTCATCGACATGAATCCAAAGGAACGAAGCACGTACGCGTATGCACTTCCAATATGACAGCAACGCACCAGTTGTCAATGGTGTTTCTGGCTTTTGCACACGGTTAAGAGCAGACGACAAACGGTTTCTCGAAATAGCCGTTGTGTGGCGCCAGGGGAGACACGGTAACATGGAGCAACGCCAAGCATTTCTCCAGCATTGCTCTCATAAAGTAACCATATGGAGTAACCAAAGAGGAGGCGTTGGAGTAACATACAAATCCTCTATCGCACACACCACACACATGCACAAAGGTGAACAGATAATTCTTTTACAGCGAAGTATTTTTTAACGCACACGCGTTTGCACCCGTAAACGACACGAACCGGCCCCGTTGCTTTCTCATCAATGCGTACGACGTACGTAGCATTTCTGGCCGGTACGTTCACGACGCTCCTTGGTGCTTGTCGCTGCCACATCGACGCTGCTCCACTTCGCGTTTACGAGCCAGCGTGCGCTCCAGTTCCACCGTTGCTTCCACGCTGACCACGCTTCGCGTGCTTCGCTGCGTATAGGCCACGGAGAAATTCTTTCTCCGTGGTATAGGCCAATGTTTCCGCTCCGCTCGACGTTTCTTTCGGGCCCAGCTGTCCTCTTCACTCGATGCACGCGTCGGCTGGTACCTATGCGATGCGACGTGTCTTCGAACGCCTGTGAACTAATCGTATTTTCCCTCTCTGCCGACATGCCGTATCATTACAGTGCCTAGAATATACTCCTAGGCACTTTAGTATCATGCAAGACAGCAGCAAGTCGAATGCGTGGTCGAAGGAAGCTTTGGGTATAAAACTTTAATACTTTTCGACATGCTTGTTCGCTTCCCCTCGGCGAGCGCTCGCTGTACATCATGGATGATAAGTGGTTCTTGAGGGAAAGGGAAAGGTTGACGCTATCTTCTGCAGCCCTTGAGGGAGCACGGCTCAGCGCCAACGGGGAGGGGTAAGTGGGAGCGAAAGAAGGGATAGAGTGGAGTCGCCATGGCTGGGCGAAGCAAAACCGGCAGGCATAGGCGGCACGTATCAGGCCGAGATGGAAGGCCTTGGTGTGCTGCAGAGTCTGCAGGGGTGTTGTGCCAGGCCGGTCAGGCCCGGGGTGGGGTGGGAGGCAGTGAGGCCTTCCCGCTTGTAGAAATGTCCTTAGAGGCGTGCGGAGAGCCCTGACGAGTCAAGGAACTCCACGACGCCTCGAAGTGCAGAAAGGTGGTGTCGGCCGGGGAAGAGGAGATCTTCCTCCTTGCCAGAGGGGAGGCCCAGGCGGCGGAACTCCTGCAGGAGTGGGCCCCGCTGCTGGAGGTACGCCGGGCAGGCCAGCAGGAGATGTTCGATCGTCTCCGGCTCCCCGCAGGAGCTGCAGGCCGGGGACGTCGCTCGTCCCAGTCGGTAGCTGCGTGCTGCCATCCAGCTGCAGCCGATGCGGAGCCGGAGAAGGAGCGAGGTCTCCCTGCGAGCCAGGCCTCGCTGGGGGAGTGGTCGTGGGGGGCATCCCAGTGCCACCCGTTTGTCTGGGTGGTGGGTCGCCAGGTGTCGCCGCAGCCTCAGTCCAGTGAAGTCGCCCTCCGTCACGGCCCGACTGAGGGGCACAGTGGTGTGGTGGGCGTCCTTCGCCAGGGTGTCGGCTGCCTCGTTGCCCGGGATCCCTACGTGGGCGGGGATCCAGTGCAGGGACACCGGGTGGCCTGCGTCCTGCAGCGCTGTCAGCCGGGTAGACAGCAGTGCGACTCCAAGGCTGGCGCTTTCTGGCCTCTGCAGGCCGAGGAGGGCTGCCTTGGAGTCGCAGAGGATGGCCGCTGGTATCCCAGGAAGCTCCTCGGAGAGTAGGTCGACGGCCAGGTGGAGGCCTGCCACCTCCGCTGCAGTCGAGCTGGCGTGTCTGGGCAGTCGACACTGCCTGCTCTTCTGCAGGGCTGGAGCCGTGCAGGCCGCCGTGGCAGAGCCGGTGTCCGGTACCACCGAACCGTCGACGTACACCAGGAGGTGGTCTCCGAGGGTCTCGTCCAGGAGGCAGGCGGCCGTCTGCTGCAGGGCGCAAGCGGGCGAGCGCCTCTTCGAAATCCCGGGCAGCTCCGTGGCGATGGGGACAGGAGGCCTCTGCGGTGGGGGCAGCTGTACCGCATTCGGCGGTGGGTTGCCAACCACCTCCTCGTAGAGGCGGCACAGCTGACCCATCCTTGAGGAAGGCCGGGACTGGAGGCGACGCAGCAGGCCTCTGCCATCAGGAGCATGGTGGAGGCGGTCGACGTGCCTCAGCCCCTGCTGCAGGAAGAGGAGCGACAGGGGCCATGCTCCAGCCTCCGCAAGGGTAGCGGCAATCTGGGAGCTCCGGGGGACGCCCAGGCAGAGTCGGATGGCCGCCCGGTGCTGCAGCTCCAACTTTTCGAGGCGGCGTGGCGGCAGCGCCACCAGCGGGAGGGCGTACCGCAGGCGTGATGTGGCCGCCGCCTCGTAGAGCCGCAGGGCCCACTTCACCGAGCAGCCCTCTCCATGAGCAAGGAGCTGCGACACGGCCTTGCGGACCCTGATGGTCTGGGTCTGCATGGCCCCGACTGCCGGTCGCCAGGTTAGCCGGTGGTCGATGCGCAGCCCAAGGTACGACACAGTCGTACTCCATGGGATGCGCACGCCTTCCAGCTGCAGCCGGGGAGCTGAGCGCCGTGCCGCTGCTCTCGGGTGGACGAGGAGGGCCACCGTCTTCCCCGTCGAAACCGAGAGTCCGATGCTTTCCAGGTAGGCGGCCGTGGTGTCCAGGGCTCTCTGGAGGGCCAGGCACACGTGGCGGCTTGACTGCGGCGGTCCCCGCACCCACAGGGCGATGTCATCCGCGTAGATGGAGCACTCCACCTTGTAGTGAGGGTCGGTCGGCAGTGCAGCAGGCAACCGGGCCAGGGCGAGGTTGAAGAGAAACGGGCTCACCACTGACCCTTGTGGTACGCCTGCTGCGACCGGACGGGGAGTGCTCCTTGCATGGCCCACGCGGAACCTGAGGGTGCGGTCGTTCAGGAACGATGACAGGAACCGCCGCAGGTTGCCGCCAATGCCCAGGAGGTCCAGAGCCTGCTGGACGACCGCATGTGGAAGGCCATCGAACGCCCCCTTGACGTCGATGAGGAGGAGCATGGCAAGGTCTCCGCTGGCCCTGGCGTCCTCCAGGGTGGAGACGACGTCCGCGATGGAGTCCGCAATGTACATCATGGAGGTAAAAAATACTAGAGCCGCTATTCTGGACATTCCACCATTTTCTTCGAGGCGTGACGTAGGCGTGACGGTTACAAAATGGCGCCGATGGCCCCGTTTTGCTTTCGTAACGTGACGCAAATCTGACGTTTCGCCTATGAAACTGTAATGTAGGCATTGAACCTAGCGTGGTTGATAAAGCAAGACAGTTTCCCTCCCCAGTAAAAATAAAGCAGCTAGCTCAAAGCGTACGATTATTCCATCAAAATCGGTTCTCGCTTCCGTCGTCTGCTTCATTAGCTAGGATGCGTGTCCTCGGGAAACTGAATGAGTCATCGTATATCGGCGCCCACTCGCTTGCTTTCTACCTTGAGACAACATACGCGACCTACCAGTGATGATGAGCGCTCGCTCTAGGCCGCGTTATCGCTTTCTCGTGAACCGCAAGTGACTCAGCCCGACTCGTCTGGCTGAGAAGCGGCCGAATATCATCGATAGCGTTGCGCGCGCCACAGGTATCCGCTTGAGCGACGCAAGCGCCGGCACTGCCATCTCTTGTGCGCTTCGCTGCTTACTCGCACCGCGAGACGAAACTTCAAGGCGCCGTCTTGCGTACATTTCTTTTTATAAATTCAAAAGTCACCGTTGTCATAGCCTTTGATGACGCGTAAAGTCATTAATATCGATTACAATACAAACGCAATAGTTAAACGTCCAAAATGTCGCAGAAAGTTTGCTAGTTTCAACCAATATTATTTCGAATAAACATGTTTTTAATAAAAATGATGGTTCAAAACACAAATGCCAACACCATCCGAGAGCGATGCAAATGCTATGAGCAGCGTTGTGAACAAAAGATTTTTATGGCCCCAAATGACAGGGAAAATGCGGCGATACGCATGCCTCTCCACTGCCATTGCATATGGCCGCTCATTACCATAATTCGCGCGCCTCGTCACATCACAAATTATGGCGGAAAATCTCTGCTATGGCGGCCCAGCGCAACGTCACGCAACGTCAAATTGACGTTTACGAAACAGCCCTTCCTGTGACGCTCCTCACGGGATATTACTTTAGCCAATGAACAAGCTAACATGCCGGCTATCTTGGAACGCCACCACTTATTCGTGAAATTGCAGATGCATTGCACGGGCTTCTGCACGCTACCGTTCACTTTCTTTTTAGAGCGCTAAAGTCGCAATATAGGTGCCAAGGACCACAAAAAAGTATTAGTCGATAAAACTTGCAGCTCCACGTCACGTTTCGTCTTTCTGACGAGAACACAAAATTGCATTTTGCAAAACTTCCGTTTCCCGGCACAAATTTCAAAACACGTGACCTCTGGACAGCCAATGAGACAGCCAAGATGGCGGATAATGGCGGCCGTGCAGCCGCCATGCGTGTCCAGAATAGAGCCCTAGGAGTACATGGCCGTGGCTCGCCCTCACACAGCCGCAGCCATGCATCCGCGATGTCGGCTGAATACGGGTTCTCGGTGAACCATCATGTACGACTGCCCACTGCCGCTGCACACTGAGCTACTGCGCAGCATCCGTGCTTGGTGCAGGGTTTTAAAGGGACACTAAAGCAACAAAACACTAAATTAGTTTAGACGAATAAAGCGCTCTTTTAAAACTCTCTTGTTAATATTGAAATAATAGGTTGATTACTAGTAGAGAAAATGAAGGTCTAATTTTGTTCTTGAATTTCGCGCCGAATCCCCAGCGCCATCCCGTCACCGTGACCTCACGGATTTCAACGTATTTTCTCGCATTAAGACCACGTTGTGGATAAAGTTCCTGAACTCGCCATGTTCAATCATTAGCTCCTTATGAACACAATGCTAGTATATCTTCCCCGCTAAGCAATTAACTAGACCACAGAATACGCTGTCGATATCCATGACGTCACAGCGAGTCGGTGCGGGAACTTCAAGTAGGCGTCGCCACCCATCTTTTGTTATTGCGCTTTTTCTGGCTTACCAAGCATCTTATCGTGATAAGAGTGGCGTTTCTGATATTATAGAAGGGTAACGGACTGATACAGCAGAAATAAATTTTCTCTTTAGTGTCCCTTTTAAGCACTATGCAGTGTGACAGCATCTGTGCTTGTACATTCTGAAGGGCATGACAGACAATGGCATTGTGTGCACGGCAGTGTCCCCGCGAGAAACTGCTGCTGTTTTAGTAGAGTTTAGATCCTCTCTTGGCATCCTAAATGCTTGGCCTCCAAGTCCAAATAACTTTAGCTTCATATAGGCCATTACATGCCTCTTATACTGGCCATTACATGCTTTTCAATGTGTTCAAAATCCAAGTCCTCTGGCAACTTCGAAAGGCTACTGTAAACAAGCTTTCTAAGGGGCAAACATGCAGTGCTAATATTATTCTTTATCCCGCATGCTTAGTGTGGTTGCTTCACCAGGACTGCTTGGATGATGTGGCCATGAGTGAAGATTGATTAGTGGCTTTCTAGAGGACCAATGTGAACAAAGTTGTGCTAACAATTTTGAGTGATCAATGTCTTTTTCACAAAAACTGATTACTCACAGCTTAATGCCAGTTATAGTGTTGCCATAAGTATCAAGTTTAGCTTGGAACTACGGAAAAAACTTTTAAAAAAGAACGAAAATCTATGCCTGTGATGTGGAAGCTGTCGTCTTGTCGGGCCTGTTATCGTGGTTCAGGTGGTGCTTAGCGAGGCCCTGCAACACTTTTACAGCGAAGCTGTGGAGTTCCACAATGGTTAACAGTGTGCAGCGGTAACATGTGACGATGTAGTCTGTGTATTGAATGTCTGCCAGAGACCAGTGCTGGAGTCCCACAGCGACCACTTAACCAGGACGTTGAGGATGTGGTCAGATGCCGGCAATGGCTGACGAACCATTACCAAAAGCCAGCCAGGCAATCCCGAAGCGGCCATATGACCAGGCCATCAGAATGCGCAGTCTGATGCCGTGTGGCATTGGTAGTGGTGGCACAGCGTGCAGGAACATGTGCTGAATATAGTGGAGACTATCGTATAGAGCTTTATGTCTATACTATGCCCATGGTAGTGAAAATTTACCATATGTACTTCTCCAATTTTATGTTTATAAGGGTGCAGTTCAGTTTTCAAAGTTCAAAAAGTATTAGAAAAATAATCGCATTTACGAATAGCAGCTATTTGATTCGACGACTGAATGAAATGGGACATTATTAGATTCATTATTTGAAAGTTTCCAATATTCGCACGCCCCTAGTTTATATAAGGGCAGCATCTGATTGTCAGTAATCCACACAAGTCGCATTCAAAAACTTCTCTGAGAAGATTCGTGGGAAGGTGCCCCTAAAAGAAAGAAACACGAAGTGCTTTTTTCGTATTTAGGCGATGGTAGTTCAGTAAAATTCCTTTAACTTGCAAAGTTCAGCCTTTGGCTCTATTAGCATGCAATGCCTGTTTTTGCCGGTAAAAATTAACTAGGCGTGAGCAAACACCATAAAAATCCAGGATGCTGTGGCAACCTGGTGCGGCATTGCCATCAGTGTTTTCCAGACCACCAAGCTTGTTTTTCATGGAAAGAGTGGCTTTTCTGGAGCAGTGATAATTTGGACACTGATAATTCTGAATAGTTCAGTTCCGCACGTCCAGCATTTAATTTACATATGAAATAGCGACACAGAACCGGGCAACTTCTTCACGCAGATTCAAGTGGTACCAACTCCACCCTCGATTTTGTATGCCACTTTCACTACATTCTGTGTGACCATCACCAGACGTGGGAGGCAGTGTTCCTGACATTGAGATAAGACAGTGTGCTCGACGAACTATGGCTTATGACGTCATGCAACTAGGACCGAAATTTCCAGTGCCAAGCCCTGCGTGACAAAAGCAGCGACGTCAAAATCTTAGCAGCCCACTCTGGAGCACCTCCATTAGATTCTATGGCAGTCGGGCAAATTAGCATGATGTTCTGGATCGAAGTGCACAGGACTTGTGCTATCTAGGAGGCATTGGCTTGACACTGTGCCAAGAATGACGATCAGTTTTGTGCTAGTCACGTAAAATTGAAGGTGCCCTTGGAACGATGATCAGAGAATACAGCACACTTTTTATGGCCACTTGTGGAATAAAGCAACTGATTTTCTAGCGAATCCAGTATTTTGGACTCCCAATTATTTGGCTTTAAGGCGGTACCAGTCAATACCAGTCAGCAACTGTACTGCAGAAAGGTAATTTCCTAACGCAGCTCAAATTATTTTGCATTAGTGTCCTCTTAATATCAGACATTTAGCATTGTTCATACAGGGTTTTAGGGTGCTTTATGAAAAATGCTAAATGTAAACTAATACTCTTTAGAGGTCCCGTTTTGTGCCAAGAGAACAGTTGCAGAAAAAACTGCAATGTAAGGGGCCACACCATCCTTTCACAATACAAATCGTCCATAATGGACAGGTATGCTTACATAGGATGTGTCTGCCACACACGAAGTCATGCTCTTCCAGGCATTTAGCTTAGAGGCCCACACAGAACTAGCGTCACACACACGTAAAGACAGTGATGGAGCTTTTCAAAGAGGAACAGCAGTGATTTTGCTTGTACCGCATTATTTTTACAATTAAATGCAGCACAACAAACATTGCTATTATCAATGGCTGATTTACAATTTATTATTTGAGCTGGAATTTTTTTTAACAGCAGTGGGACCAACTCTGTACTACGTTTATGCCACTGTCTCTTAAAAAGGCCCTGCTTTTTGGTAAAAGTGATGATTTGGATGCATTAGAACACCAATACTCTAGATACTCGCGCAATGAACACACTCGCATAATAAGCACAGCCCCAACTTCGCTCTTCAAAATTTGGACTGGTTTTCCCCCACATAATAACTATGCTCTCAACTTTACTCACGCGCAGTCCCACAGTGAACGGTCGTGCTGTAGTTTTTCGGAGAGACTATAAATTTCAATTCTCGCACATGTGTGAAGCAAGCGCACGACGCAAAGGCACCTCACAGACTCTAGAGAGAAAAAAACTCAACTGGCTCTTTGCAACAGTAACTTTATGCAGTTTACAGACTTTACTGTAACGTAATAGGAGAGTATGCGCGTGTGATGCGTGGCCAAGTCCGGCGCAGTGCATAGAACTATGAGTCCAAGTGAATTAAGAAGGGGCGACCGGCACTTGGTCGGCATAATGGCATAGCAAGGCGTAATGTTGAATTCACGTGTCTGTTGCTCACTTTTCAGCCTGCCTGTCTTTGGTTTGGCTGTATGCGATGGGCCCTAAGTTGAGTTATACACTTGCTGCTGGACAGAGAGTTTATCTGCTCACAAAATGGAAACGCTGATCAGACACCGATAAACTTTGACATGCCGATGAGCAGGACAGTGTACAAAAGAGACGCACACAGCTTGCTTGTCAAATCAACAGGTGCCGAAAAGCAGCGTTTCAACATGATGCTTGCGATAACAGCAGACGGCCCGAAGCGGCTGCGAGGACAAGCTGTTGTGGAACCACAACGTGGATGACGCACCCAGCGACCTGAATGACAAGTCTGGAGGTTCCGATGTGGAGTGAAGTGAAATAAATATGCTGTTACAGTTTGCAAATAGTATACGTGCATTTTTACTGCAAAGATAAGTTATCTAATGCATTTTTCAAATCATTACCGTCTTAATTTTCAATTTCTGCTGTTTTGGAAAAGTTTCCGTAATGTTTACCTCACATAATAAATGCACATTCAACTTCGCTTCGGTATTTTGGGAAAAAAAGTGCGTTCATTACGTGAGTCCATACAGTAAATCACTTTAGCTCACCTCAATATCTCCATTATTCCTTAGTACATACAGTTATTAAATAATGGAGATATTGGGCTCAATTTCGATCGAAATCGAGCCCAAATAAGATCAAATTTCTTCATTGTGATTGCATACTTTGTGCAAACAGTGGATGGGAGCCAATCGCAATCGAGAGATTCATCCAAGTCGGGCTAAAAAATGATTAAAAGTGTGACTAGGGTATCAGCATTGCTTTTATGTTACAGTGTAAGCAACCTTCAAAAGTTAGTTTTGTCTCCAGCTAATGTTTGTACATATGCCTGCCTGCACTGCACATATGAAGACCTTTGACAATAATATGCTCATTACAAAAAAATCTTGCAACTAGAAAACCTGGCCTGTTGAGCATGGCTTCAAAGCCATCCATTGGTAACTTGCAGGCGTGAACTAGTTGCCTGTGCATTCACAAGACAAACAGTAGCTGACATGCCCTTGAGTTAGCCAAAAACATACAAGACAAATTCGGAGAAATAAGCAACACAGACATCTTCCAAGTAAATAGAAAGAGCCAGTGTATCTTTTTCTCCGAGCAGCACACCATTCCCTCAACGACACCACATAAAAAAAAGCACGAGCTTCGCCTCCGCCCACAGCACCGCGGAGGGGGAGAAAGAAAACGAACATACAATACTGAAATAAGCACACGCACATTTCTGGCCAAACAATGCTCGTAGTATTTATAAGTATATGTATATAAAAACCCCCAGCCATTACATACAATCTCCTATAGACATGCAGCCAACTTTCGCTGTCGTTGAACAAAATGAAGACACTGCCAAAGGTTGGGACAGGTTGAAAAAAATCAAATACAGAAAAGCAACTGGTAAAGTCCGCATGCTTGCTGCTCTACGGAGCAATAGAGGGAACCCTCATACTGTACAAGGGACACAGAAACAAGGGATGAAGAAAGAGTTAAATTCCTAAACGAAAAAAAAAAAAAACAGAAAAAAGTGACAAGCTGTCGATCCTCTCCTCTTTCCCTCAGTTGAAGCCAAAGCCTTCGGTGCACTCCTGGATGGCCTTGAGCAGCATGGTGCGCAGCTTGTCGTAAGTCTCGTAGGCCGGCAGGTCCAGCTGGTTGAAGCTGCCGAGGGAGAGAACCAAGGAGTACGGTGAACAGAGGACGTCGTCAATCCTTCAAGTTATGACGAAAGCTATCCCTGTGCTGGTGAACATGCAACCTTGTAAAGGGCCCCAAACAACCCGACTTTAATTTTTTTTTTCACATTTTAAATTAACACTCGCATCATGTACAGACTGCTGTGACAATCATCTTTGGTGAACATCATGAAGCTAAGTGGTGCGGGGACACCACAAATTCAGAAAGCAATCCCATGCCTTTCTCTCCTGGCCTTTCCGGTGTCTCTACACATCGTGACGTCAACAGGGTAAACGCTGTCTAGTGGTCGACCTTCAAGAACCTACGACTTCCGGTTAATCTGCTAGCAAACCTCCATGTAGTTGATGGAGTCGCACGGCTGCTCTTCCTAGTTGTGTTGCTTGCTTGTGCATATACATGTGTGTTTCGGCTTCTAATATACAGGGCCACACCGCTCACGTTTCAAGTGCGTATTTACAAAATTAAAGAGAAAGAAAAACGAAGAAACACATAATGCAAGTCCTTTTTCATACCCACACAATGTTTCAGCTTTCGTTTTTTCTGGGAGGAGTCTATGATCTACACCCAGCAAACGGTAGTGACATGTTCCTGTGAAACATGGCTGTATGGTATCATGCTGCAGGTCCGGCAATGACGGTGGTGTGTAGTGGGGCCTCCTTTGTCTATTTGCTTGCACTTTCTCTTTTTTATTTGTGTGATGGGTTGTCGGTAGGGGTGTGAAAATATCAAAATTTTCGAATACGAATCAAATACGAATACTTAGCTTCGAATATTGAATAATGCTATAAATAATAATAATAAAGCTGGGCTCATTTGTAATGTTGCAATACTGCAATTACATTGAGTATGTTAAATAACCAGATTAGTAAGCCGTTATACTAAAAGATTGTGTATTTGGCTCACGTTAACCTGGAAAAAGTTAGTAATCGCCACTATAGCTGTCCTGTCAGTCAGTGCCTTATTATACTGCATCAAATGCCCATAAACTCGGAGGCATTTGACTCTGTTCCAGGCATCACTCATCACACTTGCCTAAATTTCAATAATAGGTTCCTGTGGATGTCCGATGAATGTACTGAAAAGGCCTAAGTGCATGGTTTTGCATGTCCCTGTAACGTCCAAATGCACAGTTCTGGCAGCCATTGGACGTTCGATGGACTGCCAATTTTCTTGCACTTCAGCGTCCTATAGACGTCCGTGGTATATCCAGTGGATTTCTGTGGATCTCCATATGTCCAAAACTGAGTGACCAGTGGATGTCCACCAGAGTTTCATTGCCCATTGGGAAGCCAGCACTGCAGGATCCATAGTCGCCAAGCAACCGGCTAGGTCACGCGGCTGCGCAATCTCTCATTGGTTCCGCCGTCGAGCGGACCATACCACATCACAGCCTAGCTGATGCTTTGACTAGCGAAAAAGTATACGAGGACCGCTGCAGCAGCCCGGATGGCCAAAACCCTCCCTGCACATGACGTGCTGAGGCAGTAGTGGCGTGCAAAAACATTTTTGAGATCACGTGCGTGCATTTTTATGCCTTTCAGAAGGCGATCGTTGACGATTTGAGCAAGCACAAAAAGCACACGGTTAGTATAGAACCCCATTGATACGTTTTTCAAGAGACGGTGAAAAAAAAAAAAAAGTAGCAGTTTCACCCGAAGGGGGAAGCAAAGAGGATAGCAAATTAGTAGAGAGCTGTACGAAGTAAAGATAGTAGTTTTATCGGCCGTGTAAACTTGTAAACATTCACTTACTAAGCATGGTGCCACGCACACACAGGTAAACATGAACACATCTCGCTCGATGCCCGTGGAAACTCCCTGTCAAAACAATGGAGTAAGGATCGAAGCATGGCAGCCACAGCAAGCGAATTGACCTTTGCGCTGTCTCTCGCTTCAATGCGAACTAAACCGCACTAAATGTCGAAAGCACAGCGCATACGAAGCTACTGGCACTAGGCGCACTCTGTCAACATCGCAGATCGTTTTTGACAATGAGGCCCGCGCGGGCGCACACCTTGCACAAGTGGTAGGTCGCTTTCAAGATACAGCACCCACGTGGCTACGCCGTATCTGCAACGTGCTGGTTGCTTGTTGCATCGAATCCGTCACTTGTTGCAACGTACAATTAAGCTTGCTGCACCACTTAATTTACGTGACCACCACATTCAAATGCAACGCAAGATGCAGGAACATTACAGATTGGCGACCTATCAAGGGGTACTTAATTTAATACATGGAAGTGAATGGGATTTAGGCCAGGACCGCGAATGCGACGTAGCAGCCAGGAAAACGCAGCAGTGAGGAACATGTCAAAGGGGTTGCACTATTAGTAATTTTTCCTGCAAAAAATAAATTCATTTTTTCTTAATTTTATGTATTTTTTGATGATACGAATTTTGGGTGATACGAATATTTCACGCGACCCTGCGCGATTCGTATCACCAAGACTTTACTGCATTGCGTGAAACCCACAGCAGCGGAGCTACATTGCAGCTAAGAGCACGCCGCTCTTGCTCCTGTCTTTTAATGCCTCACTTCTCTGTCATGCCCCATAACTGCTGCACGTTAGTTCTCTTATTTCTGACCGATTCCGGTTGGCTCACCAAGTATGGGCCGATGGCAGCCGGTCAGTGGACCGGCCATCCCGATGGATCTGGAAGCGTTGGACACCGTTTATTCCCTCTAAAGCTGCAAAGCCCTGCAGTGGCACCTTGGACGTGCCCGTCACAAACTGGAGGAACTTGGCCAGGTCTGCCTGGTCCATGGAGCGCAGGGCAAGCCAGAACCACTCAATCTGCAGAGAGGTGGGCTGGTACATGCGGTACATCGTATGGGCCCGCAGGTCATCCACGTCGATGCTGGGCAGGCCAGAGATGAGTAGCTCGAGCTCCTGCTCGTTGAAGATGCCAATGAGCCGCTTGGGGATGATCTCGTAGAAGCCCTCGAGGAAAGCGTTGAGCTGCTGCCGGATGGCGCCCGTCATCTTCTCCTGGCACACGAGGCGCACGTACTCCTGGGTCGTCTCCTCCGTGACGGGCAGGTGCCGGCCGCCAGGCTTGAGGTCACGCACCTCGGTCACACCAAACTCCTGGACCTCTATGCTGAAAGTCAGCTCGCACCCCAGCGCCTGCACGCCGTGCTCCAGGAGGAACACCAGGCCCTGCATACACGGCAACAACAAATGAGCACAATGGCTCAGCACGATGGCATAGTGGAAACTGTAGCAGGTGCAAACTGCTTTGAAAGCATGCGAAACACTTTTTTCTCGCAGCTTTTCAATCATAAATAACAACAACAAAAGTCCCCACAAGTCTCACGTTTCAACATCCAGACCCGATGATAGGCGAACAGTGTTTTGAAAGCCTGCCGACTGTCAATCACATAGGGCCACTTTCCCAAGCCAAGAAAAAAAAGAATGCTAACCCACCCCCTCAGACCAAACAGTCTAAACATTTTCCTCATTAGTGTACACATTTCCTCAATTTCAAGCCCCACGATCAAAATATTTTGACTCCTGCTCTTTATCTTGATACAGTCATGCCTCATTAATATGGACGCTTTGGTTTTCCAACACTGTTCACAAAGACTCTTGATGAAACACAAAACATCTATTGAGAAGAAATGTAAATAAAGTGTTTGCTGTGCATTGCACTGCATACTGGAATTGAAATCTAATGAAATCTGAGCAACTCATATGTATACACAAAAAATGAGAGCGCACCTGGTAGAAGGAGTAGTCCTCACTCTCCATGTCCGTGTACTTGACTGGCTTGCCCAGAATGTGCTTGTAGAAGGAGCGCGTAAAGTAGCACTCAAGTAGCTTGTTTTCATACACTGCCTTGGCAATCACACGCCCCACGAACTTGAAGTAGCTCAGGTGGTTCGAGTTGCAGTGCGACGCCGGGTTGACCATGTAGGTCACCCGGTCGCCCGGCGACATTGTGAACAAGGCATACATGGGGCTGAAGATCTCCCGGGAGATGATGGTGTACCACTCCCGGAGCAGGCCGCCCTCGTCCTGGCCTTCCTCGCCCTCGAAGACAATGTAGAAGTGGTTCTTCCACTCCTCCGGGGGCCTCCGATGCAGCTCACGGAATGAGTCTTCAAAGACGTGCTCACGCCTCACGTGAACTGCCAGGTATACTCGATGAGAGCCCTCCTCGAGCCGCTCGAGCTCGTGCCGGAAGTACTGCTGTTTGTCAACAAAGGCCAGCATGCATGTGTGGTCAACGGGCACAGGCAAACGAACTGTCAGCCAGGGTCTGTTGGCCAGAGTGGACCAGGGGCCGTTGGCCAGTGACCCTCTGGGCCCCGAACTGGTTCAGCACCTGCGTGAGGCGTTACAGACCAATACTCTGCTGAAGCCATATACTGCTGAACCTTGATATAATGAATGATTGGATGTGATGATTTACATCTAGAATGTTTCTCAACAATATCAGCACATAACAAATGTATGCTTATAATAAGCATCGGATGATATTTTCGTGTCGGATGCGACATTCTCATTGTAATGAGGATTGAATGTACTCTCAACCAGGGTGCCCGAACAGGACTAAATGCAGTTTTGGCATGGCTACAGCAGAATGTTGTAAAGCCAAGCTTCGTTGATAAAACATTTTAGTAAGGAAGAGTTATGATGAGATTTCAATTTAACACTTTCATTTATGTATCTTCTGTGCAGTTCGAGTCCAGTTCTAAGGAATGAAATATGAGCTCTGCATTAAAGCAAGATTGCCATAGCTGAGAGATAAGTTTGTCAAAGATTGGACCTCTAAAACCCAGAAAGCATTTACATTGTATACATGCAGCACACTTCAGTCGGAAAGTTAAATAAATTTACAGTGGACTCTTGTTAAACAGAATCTCAAGGGACCAGGTAAATGAGTTCCACTTATCAGAAGTTACTTTTACGGGGAGATCCAGCTCAAGGGTACCCAAACGCTCTGTTGAAAGGGGCAGATAGAGAGAGAATGCTCTTTATTGAAATGCAGAGAAAGGGGCAGGTACATTATTGTCAATAGCAGATAATAATTTTAGCTTATCTGACTACACAGCCTCTTCTGACAAAGTTGCTGCTTGTCCACACAACCAGTGACTAGAGCTAGCAATACAAAACAAAATTACAAAAAGAAACAAGAAAGTCATTTTAGTAAGGAAAAATAGCCCATATAGTGAAGCAACCACTCTCACAGTCATCGATAACATTGATCTTCGTGTTGACTGTGAGCGCATTATACACGAGTTTCTGTGCCACCATTGAAAACGCTAAGCAAACTCGCACATCACTGACATTGCCAAGACCAAGAAGCCACAACAAGCCACAACCATGGCACAGCCATACTAACGATGCCATCAAAAAACGCCATACCATCTCCCTGGCAATAACCTAGAGAACTGCTGAGAAAATCCAAAAAGGAAAGGCGCAAATAGGGATGCCTGTCACAGTGCAACTGAGGTTGGCCGCTGAGTTTTATTTTCGCCAATATTTTGGGTTCTGTTCAGCCGGAGTAGGGAAAACATGCTTCCGTTTAAGGGGAGACGTGGGTTCTAAAAATTTTTTCTTTATTTTTGGTTCTGTCTGAACTAAACTTCACTGTTTAGATCAATTTTTCACGCCGATTTCAAATCTATAATTCGTTTTTGATAGCTACTCTGGTTCACAAACTATTAAAGTCTGAAAATAAATTGCATGAGTACTTCTTACGGGGCTTTTTGGCAATTTCTCCTTGCTAAACACAAAAAATAAGTGCATGACCTTAATGCCAGAGACTTTCTCAAGGGGGTGATGCTATGTTTATTTGTTTGAAAGCATTCTAAAGGTAAGAAAGCTGACCAACACTGACTGCGAATATTTTTTTTTCTTATTTTCACTCAATATTACTTTTGATTGTAATTTATAAAATGATGCTAGAGTAACAGAAATAGCGTCACCCCCTAGATCATCTGAATACAAATACACTGATACCAATTAAATAAGCGTGTTATTTTCACTCCACAACATCACAGAAAAAAGCCCTATAAGACTGGCGTGTAAAAACATCGAACTGAGAAAAACGCACTTGAAGTTTACACAGCTGTAACATCTTCAAGAATCCATGGCTACAGCAATATTAATGACATCATTTTGTAGCTCTATTCTTCACGAGAATGACTATACTAAATATATGACTGTACCCTCCCTGAAAACTGGGAAAAGCATGTACTGCCCCTAAACCCGCATGAGAAACTACGACTACCACTTCATGTGCCGGTTCCAGTGGCCTGCAAGCTAAACGAATGCAAAATTGTATAATAAAGTAGCCTTTCCATAAACAGATAAACTTGCGCAATGTTCAAGTCAAAAGCACACATGGAATATTTATTGAATGACCTAAACTGATTACTGCCATTCAATAACACTTCTCTCTACAGCATGCCAGGGTCCTTTGCTGGCTTGTGTCGTTTTGAAAGCCAAATGCTCATTTTGCAACTTCCGAAGCTTTCGCGACAAGCAGCTTGAATTTCTGCGCCGCTGTGCACTGCGACGCCAGACACTCCTTCAAGATTGCTGCACTTATCGCACGCTCAGACGACTCGCCCACTGAATAATATGCCGTATCCATGTGGTCTTGGATGCCGCTGCCCGCACCGGCTGACGATCCGATGATATCAGATGTGCCGCAGCTAGGCCCAGTAGAACAAACGGCGTCGGTAGATGTGCTGCTTCGGACGGTGGTTCCAACCGTTCCATTGGTGCCGACCGTTCAGGCAGCGCGCTGAATAGTATGACAACACATAAAGTTGATTGTATGCTGGTTGATTT
Organism: Dermacentor silvarum; assembly: GCF_013339745.2. Classification (NCBI taxonomy): domain Eukaryota; kingdom Metazoa; phylum Arthropoda; class Arachnida; order Ixodida; family Ixodidae; genus Dermacentor; species Dermacentor silvarum. Next base: position 78,137,145 of record NC_051163.1, on the reverse strand, counting down.
TCAAGCTAACATTTCGAGACCTCCACATTGTTTACGCGAAAACGGGTGAAGTTGTTTCTCGCACTCGTATGCGCTTCTAAAGGCAGCGTGACCACCTATAATTAGAGCTCTGTCATAAGCGGCCGGCGACAACATCCACACAAATGACATTAACTTCAACAAAGCTACTGGGCAACGCAATCAATAAATGGCACAGGTGCTACCCTGGAACTGGCAAAAGGGGCTACGAGATCCACACAAACCACTTCAGCTTCCCCAAAGCTACTGGGCAACACGATCCGTCACAGGCACAGGCAAAGTCCACTAAACACTACACGGGCAGAACAACAATGGCCCCAATCACTTCACCACAGTCACGGGAACAGGCGAAGTCCGCTAAACACTACACGGGAAGAACGACTATGGCCGCACTCGATCACTTCGCCGAAGACTCTCACATTTAATGACATCAAATAACTTCACAAACTTCACTCAGAGCTCTTGTCACGCTGACATCAGATCTCACTGAGTCATCGGCATATCGCTACTTTCGTGTTGGGACAAGACGACCACAGTTAGGCTGAGCCATTTCACTGTTCCGACGGACAAGATATAAGGACTCTGTGTCCTTATACAGATATAGTCTGTATAAGGACACAGAGTCATTTTACCTTACCACAAACCAAGGCCAATGCAAATAATAAAACAACAGTAACATAGTGAATAAAATAAAATAACGAATATTGCTTCTTACAAAGTAAGTAATATGCGTTCCCATTTTGCGCTGCTCGCGTCTCTGTCCCAAAACGTCGATCACCAGTCTTAAGGGCATGCCAAACATAAATAGCAAAATAATAAAGGTAATAAACTAATGGATACAGCTTCTTGGCTCCGATCCAATCACTCTACACAAGAGGGATACAAGCAAGACTGATCTGCCATGGTATATATTTCAGTGGCTATGACGTTGTGCTGCCAACATCGAGGTTGCGCGTTCGATCCCCTGACTTTCCCGCAAGCACGTGTTTGCTAGGGAAAGCCTGCGCTTGGCGCTGCCCTCGTCTACTGAAGACGCTGAGCCGTGCTCCCATTTAAAGCCCCCGGATTTACTCCTATTAGGGTAGCAGAAAATAGTGCCTATACATATCCTTTCTTCTGAACCACTCATGTTTTACGTTCTGCAGGATTTTGAAAAATCACCGGTGGCAGACAGCGTAATTCTAATCCTTCAGCTGGATTATTCAAAGAGGCGGACATTACTTCCACGAGAAGTCAAAACAAGTGTTCAACTAATTTGATATCAAAATTTACTAATTAACTTTTTAATTAATTGATTTACAGGACATATTGCAACTTACAAATTGTAGCTGGTGAGCTTGCTGGTTGCTGGGGATGCTGGTTCCATTCAAAGGTGCATTGAATTCTTTGCCAACATGCCACCTATAAACGAAACCTGACTACGGTGGTTAGAACCTGACGGAGCAACAGAAAGTGGAGAAAATGGCTGCGGCTTAGCTCATCTAACCCTGCATATGCAAAGCGAAAGCTTAGTTTAGCCTGGTTAAGTCTTGGTTTCACTTGATTAGCCTTTGATTTAGCTGTAATTATTATACTTAGGTATACACTCATCGATATAGGCCAGATATAAATTATAAGCCGACAAGGCCAAGCGTGCCGCGAGCCGAACGGCTCGCTCTTCCTCGGTCGTCTCCGACGCTAGCTTCGCGCGCTTGGCATTCCGGACCCTCTTCAGTACAGCAGTTCGCCGGGCGAAAGACGCGTGTCAGACGCCGCGGGGTGGTCAGGGGTCAGACGCCGGTGGAGCTCGGCGCGGCGAGTCACGTGAAGCGTTGCCAAGGCTACTGCGCAGCTGCGGTTAAATGAAGGTCAAATTGCTGGCGACGGTGAAACTCGGATCGACTCGGTTAGTACAGCTTTCGCTTTAAAAACTGTGTCGCGCCGAGCAAACAAGCTTCGATATGCTGCTCAACGTGAGCACCTGCTCCAATCCTACTTCAGCACCAAAATACCAATGTGACCACTATATACGAACACATGTGGTTAACCGTTATATTACACATGTGCAGTGGCGCACCGACGGGGAGGGATTCGGGGGTTGTAACCGCATGTACTGTACTGCGCATGTGTGTTTCGTTTACAAGACATTGCATTTACTCGATAAAATACCTGAATAAAGAGTTCTGTTTCACTTAATCACACTCGCATTGAAACACACACGTACACACACAAACACACACACACAAGCACGTGTTTCAGCACTCCTTATGCATTTACGGACAGCTTCGTTGTATATAGATTCCAACAGGCATGTTGGATGTGATGAATTTCTTTTTTTCACCAGTGAAGTGCTGCACATCGGCCCACAGCTAGGAAACCTCGAAGTCGATACTTCCTCTCCTTCTCATTCCCATTAACGCAGACAAAATTGGACACACGTTTCGTTTATATATAATACCGGCAGTATTCATACACTTCCCACAGAATCGTAAGTTCGTAGACATTTATGGAAATTCTGAAACTACACCACGTGTTCCTTGCTCGCATGACTCTCTTACCTGGCTCACGTCCGTATTGCTGACGAGGGATGAGGCGCTCTCAGTGCCCTTGTTAGCCATATCGCTGGCATTCATCGACATGAATCCAAAGGAAGAACAACAAAGCACGTAAGCGTATGCACTTCCAATATGATAGCAATTAACGCACCAGCAGTTGTCAATTGTGTTTCTGGCTTTTGCACACGGTTAAGAGCAGACGACAAACGGTTTCTCGTAATAGCCGTTGTGTGGCGCCAAGGGCTGACGCGGTAACTTTAACGCGGTACCATGGAGCAGCGCCAAGCAGCTCTCCAGCATTGCTCTTCCGAACGTTTAAATGGAGCCATAAAAGAAAGATAAAATTAATCTTCTTATTTCTTCCATGACCGAGTTCAATCAGCAGTGTTCCGCGGCTGATGTAAAAAATAATGCGGATCCCACGCGCTGCGGGAATCAATCTAAGCGAAGCTTTCGTTTTCGTTTGCGAGTAACGTACGCTGTTCTTGTTTGGTGACGGTACAGTGTACTAGAAGGCGAGAAAAGCTTCTAAAACACTGTAGTGACGGTTTTAAACCAAGTTTGACCCGTTTTCACCTGCGAAGCCTCGCTCAGTGTAAACTAATTGTGGCGCTCCAACGCCGCCGACACGTCGGACCTAAATCAAGCCTATCGTACAGTCGCACACACATGCACTACGCTGAACGGAATTCGTCTTCCGCGAAACATTTTTTTTTTTCAACGCACACGCATTTGCACCCGTATAAACGAGACGACCCGGTCTCGCTGATTTCCCATCACTGTGTACGACGTACGCTGCATGATCCGCTTAGCGTTTAAGGCCAGTACGTTGACGACGCTCCTCGGTGCTAGTCGCCGCCACATCGACGCTGCTACCAGGCTCCACTTCGCGTCTTTGCGACGTCTTTTTCAACACGTGACACTTTTGAACACCTGTGAACTAATCGCAGTTTTCCTCTCCCTCGCTACCCCACCTCGGCCTGCTCAACCGACATGCCGTAGCATGCAAGACAGCAAACTTAAAAGTCGAAACGTGGTCGAAGGATATGCTTCGGGCACAAAGCTTTAATACTTTACGATATGCTTGTTCGCTTAGCCTTGGCGAGCGCTCGCTGCACGTGGCCGTGGTTCACCATCACACAGCAGCAGCCATGCATCCGCAATGTCGGGTGAATACGGGTTCTACACGGACCGTTTGAAGTTGGCGGATTACGTATATAGGGCTTACGTTGCCCGCCGCCTCGGTTTGCACTATTTCCGAGACAGGCTCGTCGTGCAAGACAGCAGCTTTAAAAACCAGCGCTCGAGAGTTCACAATAGCAGCGGACGAACGATCTGATGTTCTCCTATGACTTGCATGCACAAGGCTTGCACAAGCGACCCACACTGAATTGCTCGTATCCCTGGTGTCATTTTCACTCAGACAGCAGTTGTAATCGTAATTACATAGTTGTCGATAACACGTTTTCGCTTTTATCTAGCTCAGTCTTGTTGTTAGGCCATGTCCCTATCCTCAGCTATAACCCTCCCCAAGTGGTGAAGAAAGTGAATGAATGACTTTAATGAAAGGCTGGCGCTTTGAAGTTGGGCAGGGCGTAGGGAATTTGGATATGGGTGCAAATTTGGGAAGGGTAAACAGGTGACAACGGAGAGCCGGCTGCCTGTGTAGGTGTGGCAGTTTGAACAGCAAACGAGATCTGTCAGTGAAGCCCAGGAGTGGTACACAGCTAGCACACATTGAAAAACGACGTCAGCCAACTGCCGGTGCACGTGGTAACCACTGAGGTGGTACTGCGCCACATCTGTGCTTGGTGCAGGGCTTTAAAGGGACGCTAAATCAAAACAAAAAATCAGTTTAGATGGATAAAGCGTTTTTTTTTAAACTGTGTTCTTAATTTCGAAATAATAAGTTAATTATTAAAAAAAGAAAATGAAGGTCAAAGTTTGTTTTTGAATTTCGCGCCGAATCCCCAATGCTGGTACGTCACTGTGTCGTCACGGATTTTCAAAGTATTTTCAGCGCCATTGTTCTTCTTAATTGCCTGTGTCCTTGTCTATGTTGCGCTCTTATTTTCCTAACCATGTATTTTCTCGAATTAAGACCGCGTTGAGTGACGTCAGCAAAAGTTCCTGAAACTCGCCATGATCAATCATCAGCTCATTAAGAACACAATGTATGTAGTCTATCTTTACCGCTTTAACTAATAATAAGCAATTAACTAGACCACAGAATATGCTGTCAATATCCATGACATCACAGCGAGTTGGTGCGGGAACTTCAAGTAGGCGTCGCCACCCATCTTTTGTTATTGCGCTTTTTCTGACTTACCAAGCATCTTATCGTGGTAAGACTGGCGTTTCTGATATTTTAGAAGGGTAACTGACTGATACAGCAGGAATATTTTTTCTCTTTAGTGTCCCTTTAAGCACTACGCAGTGCGACAGCATCTGTGCTTGTACCTAAGTACATTCTGAAGGGCACTGCAGGCAGTACCCACGAAACACACAAGCAGCTATATTATCCGTTCAAGATGTCTTGAACGGATAATTCAAAAGTCTAATAGTTGTCCTAGTCAAGACATTTTCTAGCCATGGACGTCTACAGGTACTTCAGTAAGCCCTGCTAACGTTACGCTAAAAGTTGGCTAATAAACATCTCGACAAGAACAACTTCAAGAATTGTATTAGACGTTCCCAGAATTCTGTAATAATGACTTTGAAAACATTATGCAGGCTTTTATAAAACATCTTGACAAGAACAAGTTAAGAATTTTATTATACCCCCCCCCCCCCCGTTCCCAGAATTGTTATAAATTTGTTATAAATTGTAACAGAATTCTGGGGACGTCTAACAAAATTCCTAATTAAGCTATAAAAGCCTGCATATTGTTTCCGAAGTCATAACATATAATGGCTTCAGAAACAATATGCAGGCTTTTATAGCTGTCTTTAAAGCAGCATTGCAACAATAGATCTACAGTGAATTGGTAAGCAAAATTATTGGCCACTTCTTCCGCATACCATGCATCCGTATGCTAGCTTCATAGTACACATGTTACTATATAGAACTGAAAATTAAATTTAAGCATTACATTATATTATCCATAATAACTTGCATAAAATTGTTTAACATATATCAAATGTGCAATACACATCCAAAGCAAATGAGCATAACAACATGCAGAAAAAAATTGCCTGACCTTGTGAGAAAGCGGCTTTATTGACTAATAAGTTAAAGGACATGCAGAACTATTTTACAAAATTTAACACAGTAGAAAAAGTGACCACAGAAAATAAGACGTAGCTGCAGTAACCACAGCAATCCAGGTCCCTTCCCTCTTGGATACCGCTGGCTGCCCACAGAAGTTCGCTCTGTAATACAACAGTGAAGAAAAAAGTGAGTAAGCCACACTTGATTTACAATAAAGATGTGCCATTGTTTTACCTCGGTCACATTTACATTATAAATTTAAGCAATACTTTCTCTCAAAATCTTATGCTGTACGATGACGTTCAGAATTATGTTGCAGATATGATATGAAAAATCTACTGTAGAGTGAAATTAAACTGGCAAATGGTTTGATCCACACACTACTTGCAGTAGGTCATTAGCAGTTAGATGGTTTGCAAACAAAGTTGTCGCAGTTTCACCTGAAAGGCGAAGCATCAATTGCGATAGCAAACTTGTAGAGAGCTATACGGAGTAATGATATTAGCTTTATCAGCTGTATAAACTTGGACATGCAGCAGCATCGGCAACACGCAGAAATGTTGTCGACGCCATCGGCGTTTTGCCCGCGTTCGCTCAGAATGCGTGCGGCGTTGGTGACTGTTGCCGGAGCCTCTGAAATAAAAAAAGTTGTCGCAGTTTCACCTGAAAGGTGAAGCATCAATTGCGATAGCAAATTTGAAGACAGCTATACGGAGTAATGATAGCAGCTTTATCAGCTGTATAAACTTGGACATGCAGCAGCACCGGCAACACGCAAAACTGTTGTCGACGCCGTCGGCGTTTTGCCCGCGTTCGCTCAAAATGCTTGCGGCGTTGGTGACTGTTGCCGGAGCCTCTGATATAAATAGGCACTTGGTGCCGCAGCTAAACGTCGCCTCCCTTCCCTCCCCCTCCCCCCCCCCCCACGGCCTTTCGTGCGTCGGGAGAAGGCACGTTTGCTCTACATATATGGTGATTGTAGAGGAGGAAAGAGACGCCTACTTCTGCAGCCCTTAAGGGAGCACAGAGCAGAACGCGCGTTTGTTCTCCGCCGTGCGTTCACTCCCCGTGAAAGCGCGCGTCCCTCGCGCCCTTTCACTCGCACATACAGCGTTCGGCGCGCGGCGACGATTTCATCTCCATTGACGTCATACGGAACCTCACGGCGACGGCGACGGCGATGCCGACGGCAGAAATCTGCTTTTGAGTGTCCATATAATTGCTATCGCAATAATAGGCACTGCGTACCGCAGCTAAACGTCGCCTCCCTTCCCTCCCCCTCCCCCACGGCCTCTCGCTCGTCGGAAGAAGGCGCGTTTGCTCAACATACGTATGGTGATTGTGAAGGAGAACAGAGACGCCTACTTCTGCAGCCCTTAAGCGAGCACGGCGCAGAACGCGCGTTTGTTCTCCGCCGTGCGTTCACTCCCCGTGAAAGACGCGCCCCTCGCGCCCTTTCACTCGCACATACAGCGTTCGGCGCGCGGCGACGATTTGGCGCTGAGCCGTGCTCCCTCAAGGGCTGCAGAAGATAGCGTCAACCTTTCCCTTTCCCTCAAGAACCACTTATCATCATCATCATCATCGGCGACGATTGGCGCTGAGCCGTGCTCCCTCAAGGGCTGCAGAAGATAGCGCCAACCTTTCCCTTTCCCTCAAGAACCACTTATCATCGGCGACGATTTCTTCTCCAAATGACGTCATACGGAACCTCACGGCGACGGCGACGCCGGCGGCAGAAATCTGCTTTTGAGTGTCCATATAATTGCTATCGCAATAAAATATCTTACAAGAGTATGCTACTTTTATTTAAGTAGTGGTGTTGGTGAGTTGTAGCAACAGGTGGGCTTAGCCTGACAATCAAGTCGGGCAACTGCTCCTTCCGAGTGTCTCTTACAATATCCCTGCGGTATTGTACCACATGTCAATAAAACCATTCTCTTCCTAAAGGGACCCTAAACACTTAACTGATCATAGAATGGCCTCACTATATTAAAGGACGCCGTCTCACGAATCTCATGCCGCAAAAAGTTTTCCAATCCTCCAACTATAAGTGAAGTTACCACAGATATGCAAGACTATTTTCCTGCCTGCTAGCGTGCTGGAAGCTACACAGAGGAGAAGCCAAAAGAGCAAAGTCCCGGTATACTACGCAATGCAGCACGGTGCTGCCACCTTAAAGGCCACATGCAGCTAGAATTTCTGTAATCATTCAACCAATTATGTTGTTTACCTCCCAGATCACAAAAGAACGTTCTGCTACATACCGTGCATGCAAATATATTCGAGTCTAATCTTCGCGCCAGCACGGACCCGCCAAAACAAAAGTGGCGTGCAAGTTGTAGCAGGTAAACGTATACGTACCGTAATGAACTGCACCGTATCTGCAGGCGCTGGTCAAGGCTTGAACGTGAGCAAATGACTTGGGAAGAGAAGCATGAGCACTGGCGAGAGAACGCTTGCAAGCATGAGCACGGCCCTTTGAATCGCTCGCGGAAACTTCAGCGCGCCCCCCTGGTGCGGTCCAAGGCACGTGGTCCAAGAGCAGATAGGAGTTCGCTCAAACGGAGCGCACGTTTGCGACTGCGCGCGGGCAGATCTGTTGGTGATATCGCAATTCCGGCTTCTTCACCGCTTGTTCACGGAAAGGAAGGCACGGCTTTGATAAGGACGCTGAACGGGCGCGCACGTGTGCGCCCGGCCGTTTTCTTTTTTTCTTAACTTTGACTGTCGTGACAGACTCATCGAGTGAAAAAATCGGAAAGGAATCAAATAACCCCGCAGGCTTTTTCTGCTTGTTCACCCGAAGGGGGATAGCAGCGAAAGGCTATATCCCAGTGAACCACAAATATCCATTGGATGTGTACCACAAAAGACCAAATATCCAAGACATTTAACGACGTCCAGTTTACATCTATAGTACGTTCGACTGGTACGTGGCAGTCAAGGGTCATCCAGAGGACGTCGAATGTCCTTATGATTTGGACATCTCTTGCACATTCAAAGCTCTCGTGCATTGATCGTACATTGTGCGTTATGAGTAGATGTACGCACTATGCCGCAGAAATACAAGCAAATTGTCTCTAATGCCTAACAATGGGAAGCTAGGAGTGAAAAAGCATTTAATTAATTATTTTGCAATTTAGCACGACCTTTGCACGCACTGCTGGAGGTCTAGTAACGTTGCTGCCGGACACCGCGCGCAAAAGCCAATACTTTCGCCATTTTTTCGCTATGCTTTCGGTCTCCGTTACGTCATTTTCTTTCTCATAGAAAGATGCTTTATTTTTCAGTTATATCTATTAGTACACTGTTGAAAATATGTAACCTTTAACTTGCTGATGTATTACGACAGTTTATAAAGAAAAAAAGTTGTCGCAGTTTCACCTGAAAGGCGAAGCATCAATTGCGATAGCAAATTTGTAGAGAGCTATACGGAGTAATGATAGTAGCTTTATCAGCTGTATAAACTTGGACATGCAGCAGCACCGGCAACACGCAGAACTGTTGTCGATGCCGTCGGCGTTTTGCCCGCGTTCGCACAAAATGCGTGCGGCGTTGGTGACTGCTGCCGGAGCCTCTGATATAAATAGGCACTTGGTGCCGCAGCTAAACGTCGCCTCCCTTCCCTCCCCCTCCCCCCCACGGCCTTTCGTGCGTCAGAAGAAGGCGCGTTTGCTCTACATATATGGTGATGGTAAAGGAGGAAAGAGACGCCTACTTCTGCAGCCCTTAAGGGAGCACGGCACAGAACGCGCGTTTGTTCTCCGCCGTGCGTTCACTCCCCGTGAAAGCGCGCGTCCCTCGCGCCCTTTCACTCGCACATACAGCGTTCGGCGGCGCGCGGCGACGATTTCATCTCCATTGACGTCATACGGAACCTCACGGCGACGGCGACGGCAGAAATCTGCTTTTGAGTGTCCATATAATTGCTATCGCAATAAAAAGAAGCTCGAACTCGCAATAGCGAGTTCGAGCTATTTTTGTGTGGTTTACCATGGCCCAAGTACGTATATACTAGGCAGAACTGTACAGTTGAGTACTGAAATTTAAAGCTGTGCTTCTGACTGCTATTTGTGGTACGTTTGTTCGCCTTGCGGAGCGCTTACGGGAATGTTCTGGAGGCAATGTTTTGATGGTTAATTTTCGCACACGTTTGTATCGCTTGGTTTCCGGCGTTCCTCTTCAAGTGTCGGGGATATTTCTCATTTGCAATGCCTATCTCTAAGTCTCTGGTAGCATTATGTTATTGGCACTTTTGTGATCTGAGAAGCTGCCTGACCAACTTGCCTATCAAGATGAACATTCAATTTCTGGATTCTGCTTGCGTGGGATTTATTTTACCATAGATTTTTCAATGCAGCTAGAAAGTACTGGCTTTCTATCTTGAATCCGGTGGCCCCAGAAGCAGGTGCTGGCAAGCAGGCCATGCACTTTTGGTCATTAATTAGTATGTGATACTACCTCTTACTAATCAGTTTTATCCTTTTCAATTATAATTGTGGCACTGTGGATACTAGTAATTTTGTGCCTACTCGTTAGTAATTTCGTGCCTACTCGTTACTTGTATTTTAATGAAGTTTAATTTTCAGGATGTGTTTTTGATTACGTTTTTTTTTAAGATCCGCGTTTAACCTGTTTGTATACAGCGAGAACATGTGATGAATAATTTCATACATGTGCGTGGCTGGGGGCCGATAATTTTTGTAATAAAGCTTTATCAGTTGTATAAATAAAAAAGTAACATTGGTATGACATTGTGAGTTTCACTGGTGTGCTTACTGAACTCACTATTTTTCATTTATCCATTGCAGGATTTGTAATGATGCATAATGATCAAAATGCGGATTTACGGTTTTGTTAGCACAGTTTTCGCATTTTGATGAGCTATATATAAAAGTTGACAGTCACTTTAGCAACACTGAAGAGGATGAAGGCAGAAGCCTGCGCACTCACGAAGCATTAATTAAATTATTTGTCATTCTCATTCGCATGCATTGTTACTTCTATTGTTTTCTCCTACCAAAGTTGTGGGCTCGAGTGCCTTAATTACCTGTGCCCTAATTAACTTCGTCATAATTAACACCAATGGTTGCGGGCTCTACTCCCACCAAAGGTCGAGGGTTTGAGTGCCTTAATTGTATCTTAATTAACTTTGTCTTAATTAACACCAAAAGTTGTGGGTTCGACTTCCACCAAAGGTCGAGAGTTCGAGTGCCTTAATTAACTCTGCCGTAATTAACTTGCCTTAAGTAACTTCACTCTAATGAACACCCAAGGTAGTGGGTTCGACTCTACCTTCACCATGTCAATTGGAATCCAACTTGGAGATAATTTGGAGATGTGGCCGGTTCGCCCATATCTCCAAGTGGTTTCGACTCCCAACAAAGGCCGTGGGTTAGAGTGCCCCAATTAACTATATCTTAATGAATTATGCCATCATTCGCTTCGACCTATTTAACACCAAAGGTTGAAGGTTCAATCCCCAATTTTGGTGCCATTAAATTTTGGTGCTGCAACGCTGGACATCGGATTTTTCGACCATTGAGCCATCTAAGGATTTCACCTTAATAAGTGTTGCAATTTATATTTTGACATTCACACGTTTACTCGTTAACAAAACATTTCAAGCAAAGTCACCAGCTACATGCCGACAATGGGGGTAACTGTGCCATTAGTGTGCCTCAGCAGATGTACCATCGAGGACAAATTAAATGCGAACAGCGGAGTGTGTGGCCGAAGCATAACTAAAGGTATGCTGTGCATGTCGTTGGCCAGTCGTTGTGCACGTGCGTGGGGATGTAGTTCTCGAGGGAGAGTGCAGCGCTGCTCGCCCTATTGCGATAAACGTCGCCTGTATTTTGTCCGAAAGTTGTTTTCTCATCTCTCCTCGGCAGTGCCGTACCCACCTGGCAGTACAGTGTTATGGTGACTAGCACCATCGCTACTTCTGTAGTGTGATATAGCTGGCATGCACCCAGCTTGCTAACGTGCATTGCTTTGCTTTTATTACCACCATCAAAGCTGCCAGTGTCTAATCGTAATTTGAATAGCACGAAAAATGTATTGCATTGGATGCGCAACAACAGTGCTAGCCACCTTAACAGTAATCGCAGATAGGAATGGCACTGCAATGGCGGGGTGAGAATACAAACTTCAAACAAAATACAGGTGACGTAATACGCACCTGTACAAGCAGCCCCGCACTCCGCATCGAAACCACATGCATGTGTACAATGATCGCTGGCCGACGCCGCACACTGTGCTTTTAGTTACGATTTGGCCACACACTCTGCTATTTGCATTTCATTTGTATTCGATAGTACATCTGCTGTGGCACTTGCAGGTATGCAGCTCATTATAGCGTCAACAGGAAATATCCACTAGATGTTCTATGGACCTCCTGCATTCCCAAAAAGAACATCTATTAGAGGTTACTTATGTCCAGCTGCGACATCCTTTCAACGTTACAGCAACGTGATCTGGATGGGACTTAGATTATCCATGGTACATATTTGTAATGTTGTTTGGAGAAATATAGATATCTATAGGATGTGTGCAATGTCTCAAACATGATGTTCTATGGACATCTATGGTACATTAATGGTTCACTGGGATATGATGCGACGTTAACGGATTGCATATGGCTTGTTAAAGCTGCACGGAATGTAACGCTGCGCGTCAGGCACGCGCATTTAAAATCTTTTTCACTTTCACGCGCACGCCCAAGCATGTCGCACATTTTCCGACAAAAACATCTAAAAAAGTTGTTGAGTTATACGCTCTCAAGGCGTTCATCCAAGTATACTCCGGTGACGCCAGAGGTGGGCTGTTACCACAGCTGAAACACAATAGCATATTTGATTAACCGTACTTCCTGCTACATAATGTTTCCAACAACATCTGTTTAACGTCTTCGCGTAGACTAAGACGTCTATAGCCGTTTGTAGCCGTTCCGAGAAGTTTTCAAGACGTTTTGCGTTTCGTGGGTACTGTAGTAGACATATATTGTGTGCGCGGCAGTGTCCCCGCGAGAAAGTGCTGCTGTTTTAGTAGAGTTCAGATCGTCTCTTGGCATCATAAATGCTTGGCCTTCCAGTCAAAATAACTTAAGCCGCATATAGGTCATTACATGCCTCTTATACTTGCCATTACATGCTTTTCAATGTGTTCAAAATCAGTCCTCTGGCAACTTCGAAAGGCTACTGTAAACGAACTTTCTAATGGTAGCAGACGTGCAGTGCTAATAATGTTATTCTTCGTCCCGCAAGCACAGTGTGGTTGCTTGGATGATGTGGCCCAGTGAGCGCGGACAAAGATTGGTGGCTTTCTAGAGCACCAATGTCAACAAAGTTATACTAACAATTTTGTTAGATGAATGTCTTTTTCATGAGAATTGCGATTTTCCACAGCTTTAATCCACTTACAGTGTTGCCACGCGTATCATTTAGTTTGGAATTCTGAAAATAAAAAATAAAATCAATGCCTGGTGATACGGAAGCCATTTTCTTGTCGAGCCAGTTATCATGGTTCAGGTGGCACTTAGTGAGGCCCTGCAACGCTTTTACTGCAAAGTTGTGGAGTTCCACAATGGTTTTCATGTGCAGCGGTAACATGTGACGATGTAGTCTGTGTATTGAATGTCTGCCAGAGACCAGCGCTGGAGTCCCACAGCGACCACTTAACCAGGACGTTGAGGATGTGGTCAGATGCCGGCAATGGCTGACGAACTATTACCAAAAGACAGCCAGACAATCCCGAAGCGGCCATATGACCAGGCCATCAGAATGCGCAGTCTGATGCCGTGTGGCATTGGTAGTGCTGGCACAACGCACAAGAACATGTGCTGAATATAGTGCAGACTACTGCATAGACTTGTATATGGGCCGCACCCCCAACTTGGCAGCCAAAAATTTGGGGGGAAAAAGGAATTTCCAACGGAGAATTGCAATCGTGCCCAATGCCGCACGTGCGCATCGGCGAATTTTCGCGCACTGTGTACTTCCGCGTGCCGCTACTAGATGGAGAGATCCGGGGCGTGCAGAAGTCGCAGGCTACTACGGGGCTCGAGAGCTGGTATAGCGGCGCTGCTCGTAGCGCTGCGGCGGTTAGAGTTACTGTATATGCTCTCCCTACGGGAGCATATACAGTAACTCTAGCGGCGGTAAACAACCAGCGCCGCGAGTAGCGGCCGTGCACGTAAACAAGGCGCGACTTTTTGCAGGCGCTTCTGCTGCGCGCAACGCCGGCCTACGGGAGCAATGGCCGAGCAAAACCAGCAGCGCGTTTTATTTTGAGGAATTCGCAGAATTGAAAGTCTGGAACAGTATTTCAAACGAAGCAGTTTGCTCCGCGGCAATGATCTTTAACGCCAACAATCATGTTTACGGTGTTAGGGAATGAATGAATGAATGAATAAACCTTTATTTGAAACAGTGAGTTAGTTGCCAGTCGAGGTGGGAGGGTCCCTTATTCCAGGAACCCTCTGGCTTGGATCGCCCTCCGGGCCCGGGCGACGAGTTCGCGCTGGTCGACTAGGTCCGGCTTGGAGATCGCAGCCTCCCACGTCTCTGCGAGGAGGGTTGGGTCTGCGTCTGCTGCTATTGGTTGTGTCGTTGTAATGCTTGCTCGGGTGTGCTTGCATTGCAGTAGGAGGTGTGCCAAGGTGTCTGGCACGTTGCAGTGTGGACAGGTGTAGCTGTATAGCGTCGGGTGGAAATGATGCAGTAAGCTTCCGTGGGTGAAGGTATTGCTCTGGAGTCGCCTGTAGTCGGTACCTTCGTTTCTCGTTAGTTTTGGATGTGGTGGGGGGTATACCCTGCGTCCAAGCCGATAGTGCTGCAGTAGCGCTTGATAAGTTTGCGGTATTGATTCCGTTTCCTCCGCTGATTTGGGTGGGTGGGACATGTCGAAAATCTCGTGCGGGGAGGCCCGGTTGACGCTTGCGCGGGCCGCGGTGTGTGCCGCTTCATTCCCCTCGAGTCCCTCATGTCCCGGAACCCACATGATGCAGGTGTAGGGGGGAGGAGTGTCGCCACGTTTCAGTATGTTTATCGCTTTGACGGAGATCCTGCCCTTCATGTAGTTGCGTGCCGCTGTTTGAGAGTCGGTGAAGACCACTATGGCATCGTCGCTTGTATGGGTGGCGGCCTCCTCTGCTGTGTCCGCGTGTTTGGCGAGAATTGTAGCCAACGCCAGTGTCGTTCCCCTGTAGTCTGTGACGCTGATGGCGAAAGCGTTTCGGCCCGGATACTTGGCTGCGTCCACGTAGCGCGCCTGCGGGTCGTTACGGTGCTTTTGTCTGATGGCGTTTACCCTGGAGAGCCGTCTGCCTCGATGGTGTTCTGGATGCATGTTCCGAGGGATCTGATGAACTTGTAGGCAATCTCGGAGCTTCGACATGATCTTTTCCTTACGTTCGCCATCAAGTTCTAGGTTGATTGCGTATCCTGTGCGTCGGAGGACTGCTCGGCCTGTGGTTGTGATCTTGAGTCTCTCGATCTGGTTGATGAGGTGCGCTTCCGCAAGTTCTTCCCAGGAGTTGTGAACTCCCATGCGAAGCAATCGGTCAGTGGAGGCGGTTGCTGGCAGTCCTAGGGCGAGTTTCGTGGCCTTTCGTATTAGGAGGTTTAGCTTTTGTTTCTCGGCTGTCTTCAGGTTGAGGTAAGGAGTTCCGTATGTAATTCGGCTGTACAGGAGGGCTTGTATCATTCGCAAGGTGTCGTGCTCTTTGAGGCCATTGCGGCGATTTGCCACGCGTCGTATCAGATGAGTCAGCTGTGCCACAGTGTTCTGTAGTCTAGGGAGTGTGGCGGAGCCGGACCCGTCCTTGTGTATATGGAGTCCGAGGATTCGAAGTGAGTCGACCTTCGGTATCGGGACTCCCTGAAGAAGGACTTGTGGGTCCGGTGCGTCGTGGCTTGGGGGCCGGCCCCGGGTGCGTGCCGCGAGTACTAATAGCTCGGATTTATCCGGGGCACAGTGGAGGCCGCAGGTATTCAGGTACCGTTCGATGATGTTGACCGCCTCCTGAAGACGGTCCTCCTGTTCACCCGTGCTCGCGCCTCTCGTCCACAGTGTGATATCATCTGCATATAGAGCATGAAATATCCCTGGGATGGTGTCTAGGAGGCGGGGAAGTTTGAGGAGGGCCACGTTGAAGAGGAGTGGCGAGATTACCGAACCCTGCGGCGTACCCCTATTAGGTAGGTGAAATGTCTTGCTCCGGAGATTGGCAATTCCCACCGTGGCCGTACGGTTGGTGAGGAAAGCGCGTATGTAGGCGTATGTTTTGGCACCGCAGCCGATATCTTCTAGGTTACGGAGAATGGCTTCATGGCTCACGTTATCAAAGGCGCCCTTTACGTCTAGAGCTAGAATGGAATCTCCGGTGTTAGGGAAGAAATTATGAATTGCGCGGACCCCTTCGACGTTGTTGGTAGATATGTCGCGCAAATGAAAAGCGTCGACTACGACGTTATTTCATTCACTCTCTCATTCTTTCGTTTTTGTAGCGTTAGCTACACTGGCCTAGCCAAGCCCGTTTCGCGCGGCACATCAAGAGCCGTGCTGCGCATGCGCAAGGATCAGTGATGTCACACGGCTTGCGCACCGGAGCCAGCGGAGCCGGCACCTCTCGCGCACTCCGCCGCCGCCGCGCGCGACTCACCGCCGCCGGTCTGCGCATTCCAGAGGAGTGACGTCGTAGCCGTGGTAGACGCACTGGCGCCGGCGCGCGCTCGCTGGGCAGTCGCCGTCTGACACTGCGCTGGAGCCGCTGCGCTTCTGACTGGCGTTTGCCAGTGTGGTATAGCCATGGAGAAGGAGAGCGCAAATGCTGCTCAACAGCGCAGAAGAACGGAGAAGCTTGACTCATAGGATCCCGAAGTAGTTGCCTGGCAATTAGCGGTTGAGCGTAGGAGGAATGAATACATGTGCCACATAATACGTATACCGCGTGTGTGTCATTGGAGCAGCAGTAAGCATGACAATCAAGCTAATCCTTGACAATCTAGACAACCAGAAAGCTAAGAATAATCAGCTGAACCTTTGCTAACGCTACGTATATCCTGGCATAGCCGAGCTAAGCCACTGCAACTTTTTTATTATTCAGTTGTCTTCACGCCGAAGGCACATTGTGGGAGCGAGCTGCACATCGAAGGCTGGTGAAAACACGCTGCGGGTCTGGCTATTTGGTTTGGTTCTTCACAGGGCCGCCAAAGGCCCGGTTCGGGGCTAAAAAAAGACATAGTTCACGACCGCAATGATTTCCAACAATAGCAAAAAAAAAAAAATAAACAAAAACGTTAAAAAATTGAGCAGCGTGTTTACCTCGCCCGTCGCTCCTTCTCGTAAAACGTCCTAGGAAATCCATAAAATCTTTTCTTTGGGAGCTTACCGGTGGTGTTTCTGTGGCTGCTGTAGCCGTACACGCAACAGTAGACAGTTCCACTCTTTTCTGACCGCGATTCTGCGTCGTTTTTTTCGAGATGCCATATGCTTTCGCCCGCACAAGCTCAGCAACGACTGATTAGTAGCGCTCCGTGCCACTTGCAGCTCTCGAGCCCCACACCGGCACCATTTTGAGCAAAAGGTTCGGTCCAGTGTACGAGCCGCACCTCGTCGAAGTTAAGAAAAAAAAAGTGCAGCCCTTTCACGAGACTAAGGTATACAAGTACTAATCTTGGATATAGTGAAGCAATTGAAAAGGCTTGGGTGAAGTAAAAAATTGCAACAAAACACCAGACCCCTAGGTCTTCTGAAGAATGGGGGAATACAGTTCCGTAGTTGGATGCACAAAGTTGCTCAGATTTTCACCTATCTACAAAGTTCTTTTTTTGAACATGGCAAACAAATCTGCTAAGTCACTAGGTAAACACTCTTTTGAACATTTCAGCCAAGTATTATTACAATACACACAGCAAGGAGACTACACTTTCGTTCACAAGAGTGCCAGCTTTTTTGTTGACTTTGAATCCTTATCACTTCGCGTTTACATTGCTGCAAATTTTCATATACATTTGTCACTAGCTAGATTTCACGACCAACTCTGGTAGAAGCAAAAAACAGAAATGTTACTGACAAGCACGTCTTGCGGAAGAGAGTGATACCACTGCGCTAATACCATATGGCCCATCCAGGCGCGGATCCAGGGGGGATGTCCGGATGTCCTGACCCCCCCCCCCCCCCCCCCTCAGATTTCTGCATCGCCCCCTCGCTGACAGGGGGATGGCCCTGTCGCAAAAAAAAAAATATGGCCACCAGCATTCTTTAAAAGTATTTTTGGCGAGTACCAGTGGTATCAGCCATGTAGAAGTAAAGCTAGCTCGCTCACAAGTTTAGTTGTATTCCGTAGGAGTGTGCATGGTGTCGCGAAGTTGCCGTAGTTATTTTTTCTCATGAACACCTTGGACCTCCTGGCGCCTGCCGTGCCT
The DNA here is from genome assembly GCF_013339745.2 of Dermacentor silvarum. Classification (NCBI taxonomy): domain Eukaryota; kingdom Metazoa; phylum Arthropoda; class Arachnida; order Ixodida; family Ixodidae; genus Dermacentor; species Dermacentor silvarum. Next base: position 78,118,948 of record NC_051163.1, on the reverse strand, counting down.
TACTCGTCCCGTCGGTGGCGTCGAATGAACGAGGGGACGTCCCTTTTGCCAAGCACGCCGAGGTCCACTCGAGCGCCTTCGCACCTGATTAACTTAGTTTCCCCTTGGGGTGTCAACGGTTGCCTCATTGGCTGTCATCGGTTCCGCGACCAACCTGCTTAATGAAAGAGATCTCTCGCTGAAGTGTTCATATATATATATATATATATATATATATATATAATAACGACTAACAGCTAAACTATAAGAACTATGCATAGGCAACGTTTTTTAACTGTAGCACTCATTGTGATCACAGTTACACGTTGACAATATCCAGTACGAGCACAGTACCGTTCGTACGCTACAAGTTTTTCATTGTAACTTCGCAGTTTTATTGTCGTACATTAAGCATAGGAGGCTCAAACCCGCCGGATCCGTTTATCTGAGTGGGCGTTCTCGCGGAGCGGGGCGAAGCCTAGAGCCGCGGCTGCGAAGTGGGGGAGCGTGACGTCAGCGGCCAACGCCAGCGCGCGGGACTAGGATGGCGCCGCGTGGTTAGAGAAACGGGAGCAGATGCGCGCCTTGTGTAAAAGGATGACGTCGCGTGGGAAACAAAACATGAAGACGCTGGCTCGCGCTCTCGGCTACTACGCCACATCGTTATTCTTGTAGGTGGCGTCGTGAGTCTTCATACGCGGTGATTCGCATATCGTAAACAACCATCGTGGTGGTTGCCGCGTTGGAGCGGAGCGTTACGCCCGTATTCAAGAACGTTCCTCTAGTCAACACACCTCCACGACTCAAGAGAGAAGATGGCACCGCCATCCCTCCACAGAAGTGGTCACTGAGCTTCATGATCATTCACGGGAATTCTTGAGAATAGTCGCGTCTTTATCAGTCGAGATGCGGCGCTGTGCTCAACAAGGTGGAGTGAAGTAAGAGCTTCGAGTCGAGGGCTGTTTGAGAATACGGGAGGTTACGGCTGACGTCAATGTTTATGTAACCATGAATAAATTTAAACAAAAACTCTAGTGATGCTAGTTTTGCTCTACTTTGCAGTGTTAATAAACCAGCTCTCTTTAATAATTCAGTCAATGAATGCGTTACGCCCGTATTCAAGAACGTTCCTCTAGTCAACACACCTCCACGACTCAAGAGAGAAGATGGCACCGCCATCCCTCTAAAGAAGTGGTCACTGAGCTTCATGATAATTCACGGGAATTCTTTAAATTGTCGCGTCTTTATCAGTCGAGATGCGGCGCTGTGCTCAACAAGGTGGAGTGAAGTAAGAGCTTTGAGTCGAGGGCTGTTTGAGAATACGGGAGTAAGTCCTCCAAAGCAAACGAAGGTGTCTCAGCCTAACACAAATAATCTTAAGGAAATCAAGGTGTCCCAATAGAACTCCAAAGACGGAGCCGTGCTTACGCATTTATAACGAACCTGCTAAAGATCATCCCAAATTTTATTTTAAGAAACAATATAGGCTAGATATACCGGGTGTTCAAAATTAAGCTTTATGGCTTTCTTAAAATTATGCACTGGGAGACACATGCAGACCACCTGCGCAAATAAGTTATTTGGTCAGGGGGACACAAAGTGAGATGATAATTATCGCTGGCAGCAGCCCAATTAACCAAAATTGAATAATTAACTTTTTATTGACGGCAGTAAGTGTGTATGTTTGTATTGAAAAGTTAGAGGCAGTCATGTTTCTACACAGTTTCACTTGGAAGAATTCTTCTAGCGTGTCTGTGCTCCGAGAAATCCAACTCCAAATTTTAATTGTCGTTCGCATTATTACGCATGCAAGAGAGTGAGGATCGGTGCAAAGCTCTTCCTGATGTGACGCGGCTGTTGCGTGCGGCGTTTAGTCTGGCAACGGGGCGGAGGCATTGGCAAAGGTAATAACTGTCCACCTTCCCCTCACGGCTGGCGAAATGAAAAAAAAAAAAAAAAAAAAATCTAAGAACCAGTAACCGCTGTCGTAACACGCGACCGCGCAGCCTGTAAAGCTGGCGGCAGCTGCCATGCCGAGATAATGGCGCGAGCGGAGAAGCCGGAGTACGCGTGCGTAATGGTGACTAGACGACCGAGCATGGTCCTTGTCTGGGCTACGCAAATAAAGTGACTGCTGATTTCCAAGTATTGTAAGTTTTATTGCGATAGCAATTATATGGACACTCAAAAGCAGATTTCTGCCGTCGGCGTCGCCGTCGCCGTGAGGTTCCGTATGACGTCATTTGGAGATGAAATCGTCGCCGCGCGCCGAACGCTGTATGTGCGAGTGAAAGGGCGCGAGGGGCGCGTCTTTCACGGGGAGTGAACGCACGGCGGAGAACAAACGCGCGTTCTGCGCCGTGCTCGCTTAAGGGCTGCAGAAGTAGGCGTCTCTTTTCTCCTTTACAATCACCATATATGTAGAGCAAACGCGCCTTCTTCGGACGCGCGAGAGGCCGTGGGGGAGGGGGAGGGAAGGGAGGCGACGTTTAGCTGCGGCACCAAGTGCCTATTTATATCAGAGGCTCCAGCAACAGTCACCAACGCCGCACGCATTTTGAGCTAACGCGGGCAAAACGCCGATGGCGTCGACAACAGTTCTGCGTGTTGTTGCTACCAAAGCCGCTCACCTTACTTCGTATGACATTGCTGTGTTGCTATCGCATTCATTGCTTCGCCCTTAGGGCGAAACTGTGACATTTTTATTGAAATCAAGAGTAACAACTGCACCATTAACAGCAGAAACCTTTTTAGCTATGCTAACGAATATTTCATACTGCCGCTTTAAGTTTGGTGTTGTCATGCACAAATCTCATGACAACACTTCACCCATCAAGATGTGAATGCCCTAAAAATCTTCAAAATGCCTCCCTTCCACAGCAACGCAAAGCATAAACCGCTCTCGCGTCGACTCGATTATTCTGCGCAGTACGACAATTGAAATTTGGAGTCGGATATCTCGGAGCACGGACACGCTAGAATAATTCTTCCGACTGATACTGTGTAGAAACTAACTCGACTGTCTCTAAGTTTTCAATACAAACATACTCACTTACTGCAGTCAACAAAAATAATTGTTCAATTTTAGTTAATTGGGCTGCTCACAGCGATAATTATCATCTGACTTTGTACCCCTTAGCCACATAACTTATTTGCACAGGTGGTCTTCGCGTGCCTCCCAGTGCCTAATTTTAAGAAAACCATAAAGCTTAGTTTTGAACATCCTGTATTATCAGGCGCAGCCGCCAAGCACATGGCTGTATTGGGCAACGTCCTTTTCCTATAAGCTCGTAGAAACCGATACCTGGCTTCGCTACAGGTCTTCTTCCTATTTCTGGGGTTTTACGTGCCAAAACCAGTTCTGATTATGAGGCACGCCGTAGTGGAAGGCTCCGGATTAATTTTGACCACCTGGGGTTCTTTAACCTGCACTACAACGCAAGAATACGGGCGTTTTTGCATTTCGCCTCCATCGAAATGCGGCCACGGCGGCCGGGATTTGATCCCGCGATCTCGTGCTCAACGCCTGAGCTGACTGAGCCACCACGGAAGGCTACAGGTGTTGCTCTAGCCGTATGAAACGCGGGTTTATCGTGAGCAAAAACGGTAAATTTAGGTAAATAAGAAAGACTACCATCATCATCATCATCGACAGAAGCTGACCCCCCCCTCAGAAAAAACCTGGATCCGCCCCTGGGCCCATCTCAATCACAAAGCTGATCACAATGGGTGAAGCATGCATGGCAAGCATTGCATCGGCATAGTGGCACAGCTTTAAACGCAGTAGTGACTGAGTTGAGAATGTTGCAAAGGTGCGTGAATAGTGATTTTTGAGGCCAAATCAAACAAATTGAATGGTGCCAGAATCGAATAGAATATGGAGTTTTTTCGAGTAGTTTTCATATTAAGAATGTAGTCATTATCACAATTAATATGAAACTATGTTCACATCCCAGCATTCTTAAAGTTAGCAAGTTGCTGCCATTATACACTATGCCATTGAAGTGTTTATTAAAAACACAAATGGAACATTAGGAGCAGAGAATTGGTTTCTCCAGATGCACAGAGCTCTTTAGAGAGTACGAATGATCGCTGTGCAGCCTGTAAAGTATGGCTACCCAAGTGACGTAGCATGCTCCACTACGCAAGTTCTCGTATTCTGTCTATACTATGCCCACGGGGGTGAAAATTTACCATACTTTTGCTACAATCGTACGGTTATTTCGGCGCAGTTGACATTTTGAAAAAAAGTATTTCAAAAATATTCAAATTTACGAATAGCGACTATTTGATCGGAATACCAAATGTTAGAGGACACTATTCGATTCATTACAGTAAAATCTCATTACAAGAGACACTTGGTTATAAGGGACATTTGAAAATGGTTTGATTGGTTTTCCTATGTTTGCCATGTTAACAACATCGCATACAAGAGACATGATTACAAGACACTTTGTTACTAAGGACAACTTTTAAGGTCCCTAGAGTAAGTTCACTATTTAGAAGAGACAACCCCCCAGACATGGATCTTCCATCCAACCCAGGATGGAAGATCCTGGGGAAAACTGCCCTGAAGATAAAGCTTGGGCCTGCATCCAAGAGACCGCAGACGTTCCAGAATCTTTCGAGGAGTTTGTGTCTGCAGATGTGGATCTCGTGTGCTCTGAAGAGCTTATAAGATCATCCAATCCTCGCACAAGTAAATGGTGCATGTGCCCTAGAAGATGAACCAGAAGAGGAGGACGACGATGACGACATTGCAGGGCAGAAAGTGTCGGCAGTTGAGGTTGACGAACATCTAAAAGCACTTCAAATGCATTGCAAGCAACAGGAAGGCTTGTAAAGTGAAGTGCTTTATCTCCAGAAGTTGCGAAGGAAGCTAATACAATCTGTAGTCACTAAAAAACAAACTACTATGAATGACTTCTTTAAGCCTTTCCTGTAGATGTGTTCAAGCACACTTTGAAGCTGATGTATAATAAAGTGATCTAGTCTGACTACTCTGTGTTTTTAGAATTTTTGGTTACAAGAGACATGTTTCCCAGGTTCCTTGAGTGTCTCTTGTAACGAGGTTTTACTATATTCGAAAGTTTCGGATATTCGCACATATGCCCTAGTACGTATAAGGGTAGCATCTGATTGTCAGTGATCCACATAAGTTGCATTCAAAAACGTTTCGGATTCATGGGAACGTGCCCCTTAAAAGGGGAGAAGCACGAAGTGCTTTTTTGTATTTAGGCTATGGTGGCTCAACTAAAATTTCTTTACCTTGTGAAGTTCAACCTTTGGCTCTACTGGAATACAATGTCAGTCTTTGCCTGTAAAAAATTAACTAGGCCTGAGCGAACGCCATAAAAAAACCCAAAAGCATGGAAAAACGATGGGGCAGGGATAGAGTGCGTCCTGATAATTAGGACTGA